>NC_056735.1:764033499-764100533 GCF_019279795.1 Protopterus annectens | reverse complement strand
GTGTGTATATATACACAAGATTTTACATGTGTGTCTGTGTGTGCTTACTCATGACAAGGAACACGGAGAAGAATGCACAGCTGTTCCACTGTACATGCTGCTGTATTGCCGGACTGATAACGTTGAGAGTGAGTAAATATAAATGGTTGATGCTTTCAAAAAGCAGTAACTGGAAACACTCCACTGTGGACACATAATTTTATTAAAATAAACAAATGGATAATGGGTTTTAGAAATGCATGTCCTTCAACAGATCAAAGTGCTTAGTAAAGTATATCTACAATAAATAACGAAGGATATTTTTATGCTCTTTAATCATATGTCTCACTTTCAAATAACATCTTATGGAAATACCTATCAAGACATGATACCTTATGAAGATTTAACAATGAAAACAGTTCTCTATGAAGTAATTTAGCAGTTAAATCTGTTATGATTACTAAATGCTTTGGTGAGCATTGTCATAGCAAGAATTGAGTGAATAGGGCACCTGCACTAGGTAGGTGCTTGTAAATTTTAGGGGGCACCAAAGGTTTGAAAAAACGACAGCTTACAAACCGGTTGTAAACTTTCTGTCAAACTGTTTTTTTTTTCTTTAAGGTGGTTAATCATCTACTGGATATGGAATCACACTAATCATAAAGCACTCAAACACAGACTTATTGTTTATTATTCCATTAGCTAGAGGAAGCAAATGGAGAAGTTCTAAGAAAGATAATTATGATATTATAGAATAAAGTACCCTCTAATATTAGAAAATCTACATGCCAAAATGTATTGAAAACTAGGCTTGACTCATTGGACTAAAACAGAAGGTACCTGGGCACAGGTCATCCACAGCTTATGAACATATCAACTATAGTAATTAGGCACCATTGGAATCTATGGCTGTAGCCTTTAACTGTCTGTAATTTTAAATACTTCAAACCAAAGCGTACTATGCTTAATATAAATTCAGCGACCTCTGTCAATATGGCTATAAAACAGACAGATTGGAATATGAAGCTAGCAATTCCAATATGCAACTATGTAAAGCTGTAAAAGTCTAAAGAAAAAAAACACTCACTGCAGTGGCACACAGATTCAGTATAGTTGTCATACAAATGACAATGTTGGGAATAACTGACATAGGGAAGGACATTAGCACAGTTACAAACGCAATAAAAATCGAAGTCTTACAAGGGCAATACTGAGCTGTGCAATGGTGATAGTAATCGTAATAGATAATGAACAAATAAGGAAAGTTGTAATGTTACAAAAGAAAGATAGTTACTGCAGTGGTACACACGTTCAGTACTGTTGTCATACTCATGGACATTTCAGAAATGAGGGCACAGTGAAGGGCATTGGCATAGTTACATATGCATTAAAATAGCAGTTTTACAAGGGCAATGAACTATGCAATAGTGAAGTTTTGAATGAAAAAAACTGTTCTGAGTTGTGAGGAAGTAGCTTAAAGAAAGACATGGTTACAACATCAATGCAGTACACTTATCCAACTGCTGGAGAGTCTTGACTTCCCCCTACGGTAGACTAACATCTTTTCACAATTTTTTGTTAGTAGCAAACTAGAAAAAACTATCAATGAGCACATCATATACATGACAGCAGAAAGCAGATATACCTATACTTTCAGGCCTACTATACAGCGACTCAGCAGAAAATGAAAGCAAAGCTTACTGTAATATGGAGGCTGTGTCTATCCCTAACATCTTCTTTCTATTAGTGGAGAAGATCTGGGTGTCGCCTCTTCAAATCACTATATTTATGCTGGCACTGCTTGAAAGAGTAGGTGATGCCCGTGGTATCACTCACTACAGTGACAAGTGAATGCCAAGCATTACCTTATACATGAGATCTCTGTAGTTTCCCTCAGCAGGTACTCTCTTTGTTACATGTGCAGCAGGTGGAAACAATCTTAGTCTCCCTCTTGCATCACATGGGAGCCTTGCCAATCGTATGTCTTGCAGATGCAATGTCCACTCATTAGATCAAGTCCAGGAATTAATATGATAGCTGGGGTGGAATGTTGCTTGTTGCAGAGACTATGACGTGCACCGATGGATGGCATAATAGAGAGATGCCAGTCTATGACAGCATGACACACGTAGTCATCCCCTGTGGTGGAGGGCTACAGCTGCATGGCCAGGGTCCACAAGTATGCATTCAATATGTGACCCACTACATGGCCACAAGGGGCAGCTGATTAGCATGATGCAAATGTTAAGTAGTATGGCTGCGCAACCACACACACACACTTAAATTGGTCACAGTACCTACACAGTTAGTTTACCTGGCCTTGTAGCACAGAATAGGGATAATAATACATGGTGTTATTGGTGCAGTTCAGGAAATCACTGTGCTACTAGCCCTTTGCAGAATGATAAAAAGCATGGTCAACATACTTTGAGATTCTGCTGGAGACACTGATAGCCGAAAGCATGCAGCGGATATTGGAGAAAACCATCTAGGAAAACTGACAGTAGACAGGAAGACTGATAATGCACAGCACATTACAATAATAACTCCAGGGTGCATGGCTGTCATACACTGTTGTCACACTGTAAGACTTTTGTGTGCTAAGACTGCAATGGTGCTGAAAGGGATTTGGCAGACTATGTTGAAGTGAGGGTGACCAAAACAGTCAGAAAACAGGGAAAAAGCATGACATGTAGCAGTGCTGAGGTAAGCTTAAAACTGGCAAGGGGACAAGGAATGGGCAGCTTAGCTTCTGTTACTAGGAGGAGAACATCAATCCATGTCTTTCTGTAGAGGCATAACAGGCTGAAATCCATGGGGAGGACATCTGCGCATGACACAGGAAACAGGCACAGCAGCTTACATACCTGTTGGGTGTGGGATCCAGGTAGAGCACTGAGAAGTAATGTTGCAGACCTACATAGAACTGGATGCTAGGCCTGCAGTACAGTGGGCACAAACTACATTGTAGGCACTAGAGTGATTGGTGTTGTATGTGTACAGGTACCACGGTCTGGCACTGTGCCACAGCAATTATGTCATGGCATTGTACAAGGCAGTACCCAGCATGAGTGTGGTGGGGGAAGTGAAGTGGCAGGTATTATTCAACATGGATAGTCCTTTATATACACACTGACTTACAAATGTGGTGGGGCACTGGGGTGTGGTGGGTGTTGTTCAGCATGGACAATCCTGTATAAGCAATTGCTGATCCATGTGTGTGTCCCACCAGGTCCACTGAAGGTGTCATGGCACCACAGGAATGTCAGCACATGGAAAAATACACCCCACAGAAGATAAAGGTTCAGTTGCAGGCCCTATGCACACATGAAAGGAGAACCTTGAAAAAGATAAGCTGGACAAGACTTACATGGATCTGCTTCGGCAGGAAATGTTATAGCAAATAAATGCTGCAGGTGGACACAACTTTTAAAGTGCTGCAGTTGTGTTGAAGGGTTACTGACATGATTCTCCATTCAAAGACCAGGGTGCAGGGCATAGACACAGACTGCTGTGTCACAGTGCCAGGCACTGGGATCACTCCCATAACACATTACCATCTGACAGACGCTGAGCAGTTTTCTACAATGCACAGTGGGAATACTGGCAGGACACTAATTTCAAGAGGTGGACTGGATGTCAGAACAATGCTAGTAAGGATTACCCGGGTATCTGTTGGGGATGCTCCAGTTGAGTAGTGGCAAGTACCAGTCATGTAGGATATTGGTACCACATCAGTGTGGTGCACTCATACATGATCATTTGCATTACTGTCACCAGAAACATCAGGGCAGCTACTGTTAACAACTGCAATACAGGTTAGAACTGACACAATATCCAGAGGCTGTCCAGTAAACCAAAACAAGGAAACCAACAACTGCAAATGCAGAAAGGATCCAAAACAGTACAAAAGTGGTTTATTCAGTAAAATTAGCAGAAATAATTAATGCTTCACAAAATTAAACAATGTGTTTTCATCTGAGCACTTCCCAGACTTCATCAGATAAATCCCAAAAGGCAGTATACCACCCCTTATATACCCTTTGCCATCAATTAGGTGTCAATTAACTTTTAAAGAAATACCTCATTGGTATCATTATTAAAAATGTAAAAACACAGTACATGAATATTAAAAATCACACTTGTTAAAAGTATCAAATATAATGATAAAAAAGTGTGTATATATATATATATATATATATATATATATATATATATATATAAATAATATAACAACATAAACAAAAAGGTGGAAAATATACATAAATAATAACCCTTTAAAGCTTGGTGAACCTTAATTTTAATAATGGAAACAGCAAAATGTTATCATTAAAACCAGGGTACCTATTGGCCTCCAAAGCAATCTGCTAGTAGGTTTCCCTGTATTCCAGCTTAGTTTCGCAAGCTCCCCCCTCTCACTTCCCTGGAAACTGACTCGATAAGAAAAAACCTAAAACTGGTTCCCCCACATTCCAGTGTATGCTTGAACAATTCATTTTTGTGGTTTTTATTCTTTACATCATTCATATGCTCATAAATTCTACGTTTTAGCGGTCTTTCTGTTTTACCAATGTAGAATCCATCACAAGCCCCACAGGTTACCAAATATACCAATCCAGAGGAGTTACAATTAGAATAAACGTTTTCTGTCACCTGCTTTTGTCTGGCTGTAAGGTATATACCCTCACCTTGAAGGATATACAAACACTGGTGGCAAGTCCCACATTTGTAAGTGCCGATTTTTCTCTGGGAATAGACATTTACATTGTTGGCCTGTTCTAACAAGTTTTTTATATTCCGACCCCTTCGGAAAACTACCTTCAGTGATTTACCTTTTAAGTTTTCCAAATCTGTAAATTCAGAGAATTTGGCCCATTCCCTTTCCAGAACATTTTTGATACAATAGGCATCCACATTAAAATTGGTCACAAAAGCCCTATTGTACCCGTGTTGCTCTGATTCTTGCCCCTGCTTATTACTTGATTTAAAAGACCCAATACCCAATATTGGAAAATGGTTTTTGTCCCTTCTTGCCAAAACCTCATTTTTAACCTCCAAAATCAGGTCTATAGGGTAATCCCTATTAAAAACATGTTTTCCAGGACATTACATTCATTGTAAAAGTCTTCGTCCCATGATGTCATATGACTAATCCTGACATCTTGTCCCTTGATAATGCCCCTCTTTTGGAAAAAATGGATGAGTACTAGAGAAACTAATGTAGGAATTAGAAAATGTTCCTTTCCTGTAAACAGTGGACTTGAAACCCCCACAAGTTTTTTTGTATAGAAACGTCCAAATAATTCATACAATTGGATGTTATCTGGTGGGTAAATTTCAAAAAAGATGTAGTTTGAGAAATGTATTGCACAAACTTGTCCAACCTTTCCAGACTATCATCCTAAAACAGGCAGATGTCATCCAGGTATCAGCTGTACACTTTCCAACAACTGGAAAAGGGGCAGTGTGTGATATATCTATGCTCCCATGTGGCTAAAATGATGTTAGCATAAGTAGGGGCACAACTGCCCCCCATAGCAACACCATGCTCCTGTCTGAAAAACACTCTTTCAAAAAAATAGGAAGTTGTTCTTAAGTATCAATTCAGCTAATTCCAAACAGAGAAAAATGTTGTCCTCAGATACCCCCACCTGCCTTCTGAGTGCTTCCTCTAACCATAATAGGCCAGCATCATGTGGGATGATGGAAAACAAATCTGCAACATCAGTAGTAAGAAATATCAGATTTTCACTACATTAGTCAGACCTAACTTTACACAAAAAGTCCCAAGAGTCTTTTAAGATATGCGGTTCACCCTTCCACAAACTCTTCAATTTCCAGTTGAGATACTTTGGCAAGGTAGCTATTTTAGACCCTTCAGAGGCCACAGTGGGTCTGAGAAGTGGATTTTCCACACTTTTATGGGTCTCAGGTATCCCAAAAATGGAAGGGACCCTGGGCCTGTTATTTTCCAAATAGGAATATGTTTCAAAATCAATAAACTCTTGATCAAAAAAACCTTTCAAAGCAAAATCTATCTTTTTGTAAGCAATGTGAATTTCATTAATGGACACTTGACTATAGATAATTTCATCTCTCAAAATACTAAACATTTTACCCTCATAGAGAATTCTATCCATCAGTACAATGCCCCCCTCCCTTATCGGGTTCCATAACCCTGATATTGGGATTGGCACGTAACTCCTGTAACAACTTGTTCTCATTAACAGTCAAATTGTACCTGATTTTATTGCCTAAATGAGTTTTTCTAATTTCCCTTTCCAAACCCATTTCAAGGTTTTTTAACTGGGGATGTAATGGAGGGTTAAATGTACTAGATTTTTTAGGGGCCAATTGATAATTCACATTCAGTTCTTTCCCAAATAGATTTTCCAAATTAAGCTTTCTAACAAACATTTTAACATCCAAAGTAAGCTGAGTAAGATTGCTCTTGTGCATAGGAATGAATTTAAAACCCTTCATAAATAGGTTAAAAAAATCCATAGTGATGTTCAAACCACTGTAATTGTATATATATAGAAGCCAGCTAGACTGAAAACATTTTGGTCTTGTTGAATAATAGAATCAGTTGCCAGGGCAGGGTCTGTCTGACATAATTCCTGTACCCCCCTCCTTCTGGTAACCCCGATCCCTGTAAAAATGGTTATTCTGTTTCTTGTTTTTTAATCTTTCAGATCTGTGTGGTGATGTATAATTACTGCCAAAATCGCTATCTTCCTGTACTGGAGAACCATGCCTGTTTGGTTGGTTATTATAGTCATCCCAGTTACAGGGTTCAGGGTCATGTACTCCTGCCACTATAGTACCATCCCTCCCATTATATGCAGTATTAGAATAACCTTTGGGGGGGTACTGTCTACCCTCCTGATATTCCTTGAGATCTCTTTCCATTTTTTTATATTTTATTTTTAGAATTTCATCACATTGCTGGTTTACTCGCTATCTTATTTCATAATATTTCTTCTTTTCACTTTCCACCCCAAACATAAGATCATTAATCAAAACATTGTTCAAATGGTCAATATATTCCTGCAAAGCCAACATTTCTCGTTCATTATTTTTAATAATAGCTTTTAAAATTTTGAATCCACAATTATCAAAGATAGTCAATAACTCATTGTAAAAATCAGTACCTATTTTAACATTATTAGGTCACTTGTATACCCGTAGACCTTTTCGTTACAACACCTGACTTAATACATTCCCTGAGATATAAATTGTCCAATGACAAAGTCTTGTACCTTAATAAGGCGTCAATGTCATTCAACTTACTCATGCTGACCTTGTAAGAATCAGTATTCGGTTCACTAATGGCTCGTATGTTGGGCCATTGAAAAACAGGTTTATGTTGCAGCCACACGCTTAGTTCTTCTTGTACATGTCCTGGTTCATTAATATCCAAACCCCTGATGTTCTCAGAGAAAAGAGAGAGGTTAAGACGTCTTTGGACCTAGACGAAATACCCTTTATGATGAGCTGTGTCAGACAGAAAGATTTCCTGACCATTGTTGCAACACGTTAGTCAAAGGACAGGGAGATATTTACCCATGTTTCAAGGTCTCTCACAGCATCTACATTTTGGATTGGGGTATTTTCTGTACTATAAGCTGGATAGAGGGTTTGCTTGTCAACTGCAACAATATTGCATTTTTTAGCAATTAGTTTTACCTCATTGTAAATGCACCAGCTATTAACATGCAGACATTCACTTTTATTTTCTGCATATCAGTAGGGGATTCCAGTCAACACCCAATTTACAATCACTGGCAAATGTGGTTAACCAGAGTTTCTGACTTTTGATTTGGTGATCAGAGAAGTATATGCCAAACAGCAAGGGTCCTAACACGGAACCCTGTTGTACCCCATTGGTTAATTTCTTGCTCTCTGAGGCTGCACTTACCAACCTCACAGTGTGGGTTCAGTCGCTCAACCAATTAGCTTTCCATTTAACTGTATAGGGATCAATTTGGAGGGCATTTAGCATGTTGATAATGTTGGCATGTGGTATAGTATCAAATACTTTGGCACGGTTGAGGTATGCTGCATTGACAGTATAACAACGGTCTACTGTTTGAGTTACCCTCTCAAAAATTTTAACACATTCATTAGACAAGCTCTGTCCTTAACAAAACCAAACTGCTGGAGTGGGGTTTTAAGCCCTGTAAGATTTTTTTATATCATAGTTTATTGGGTCTGTTATGACCTGTTCTGTGGCCTTGTAGATGAGGGCCTTTAGCCAAATGGGTCTGTAATTCCTGGGATGCATGGTAGGGTTACCCTTGTGAACAGGCAAGACAACTTCTATGTACTGACCTTGGAGACAAAGCCAGTGAATAAGCTCAGGTTGAATAATTGTAAGAGCCAGCCAACCAGTGCATGTTACCAGGTTCCGTAGGGTATGTATTTTTTGTCTGGAAAGACCTTTTAACAAGTATTCTTTTGTGATAATAGAGATTTTAGGTCCTTAGGTAAATGTAACTGTGGTATAAATGTCTCTAGGGTGAAGTTAGCACTGAATTTGTTTGATGGTATATTTGTGATAGCCATTAGATAAGGGTCAGTAATGCTATTTTGAATGAATTCAGAGCAATATTTTTAATCATCTATATTAAATTATCACTTAAGACATAGCTACACATACATTAACAGAGAAGACAACAAACCATAATATTTTTTTCATGGATTATACATTGCATATGTAACTTCTTACTTTATAACAACTGTCATACATAGCATTATATATATTGCACTATTCCTGCTAACCTCACTCCTTCTCCTCCCGAACATTATTTTGCATGTATAATTCCCATAAATTCCATTTATTTATATGTGAGTTGCTCGTTCCCTTATCAAATGATCCAGCTTCCATTTCTTTTATCTCTTTAACAATATTTAATACTTCAGTTATAGTCAATTTAGATTTTGATTTCCATTTTCTAGTAATTGCGTTCTGGTACTCAATAGTATTAATCTTAACAAGGCCGCACAGTGTCTAGGCAATTTAGATCTGGTGTCCCAGCACAAAAGAATAATTTCTTTAGTTGCGGCAGTTTGCTCCTACACTATTTCTGATAGAGTATTCTCTTGTGTAATTTTAAATCTACTAAATCATCACTCTTCCAAAAACGCATTTCCAGTTACCCCTCTTTCCTATCGCATCTCCAACATTTGCTATTTACCAGATGGTACAAAAATAGCTATGCAAACACTTGCAAGCAAAAATACTAAACCTTCTTGACTTTGTTGCATGCTTTGAAGCCATACAGATGCCCTTTCAGTGTTCTGTTATAAATTGCTTATCCAGTCTCTCCTCCCAAACTTTTCTAACCTCCTGTGACTATGTCTTACAGTTATCATGGAATATTTTATATGCCCTACTTATTATCCCTTTTTAAACATCAGCTTCTGTTCTAGACTTCACTAAAAATATATTAAAGCTGGTCTTTTCACTTAGGATTTCCCTGTCCCTTCCTATTTACCTATACTTTGATATCAATCCCTGGTAGGGAAGGCAATCGCTCACCTGCAGTGCAAACCTCTGCTTAGCTTCATCCCACTCTATTACATTTCCTGCTCTAGTTGTTTGCTCCCAGTATCTTGGTTCATTTGCCAATTTTCTCCAGAAAATGTCAGCCTCATCTTGTCTACCTCTACATGCAGCTATCTCGGCTGGCAAAATCTGTGTTCTCCATTCCTGTGTTGATTTGTTCTTTAAATACTTTTTGCAACTTTAAGAATATAATATTCTGTACAGTTATCATCATTCTTCCTAAGGATTTGCATCCAGAATCCTACTGTCTCATTTTTTCTAGAACTCCACCTTGCTTCATCATCATCATCATCATCATCATCATCCCTTTCCACTTTGATTTATAATCTTCTATGTGTGTTGTGTAAATGAACCTTAAAATCTGTAGTTCTAAAATATTCACACAAATCAGGTAACCTAAACCAACATGTTCTATAGGGAGGATCAACATATCCAGTTTAACTCTTGTCCTTTTCCCCTCTTAAATAAATAACTTCTGCCCATCATTAATTATTTTTCACAACTTTTCTTCTGGTTGATAAAAGCATGCCTGACCTGTATATAAAATGAAAGGGACTTAAAATATTTTCACTGCTTGTATCTTGTTATCAATAATCAATAATCAATAATCAATCAATGTCTTCCCACATATGCTTACCTGCCATAACAGAATCCTTTTAATACATACACCTAAATCCTATATCTTATCATGTCCCAATCAATGTAGGTATTGCTGAACCAGCTCATGTGTGGGTACATAATATATTGTCATAGTTTTTGTTTTATCTTCATTACTTTTTTCACTGTTGAAAAGACTTCAAACTGTTTCATAATATTTCACAACATAGAAATGTCCTGTTCTTGAGTTATCACATACAAAATAATATCAAACACAAATAAAGCCAACTTTTCTTGACTACCACACCAATTTTATCCTTGAATTTCTGAGTCCCTTATTTTCTTTGGCTATAAATATACAGCAAATAACAAAGAGAAAAAGGGATAGCCTGTCTGGTTTCTCTGTTCAAACACAGCTTATCAGAGGGGAACCCATCACCGTAATTCTTGTCTCTGATCCTTTATACAGCCTCTTAATGAACCCTATTATTGCATCATGGAATGTGAATGCTTCTGTTGTTCTACACATAAATCCCAGCTTAGTCTATCAAATGCTTTCTCTGCATCAAGACCCACGAACAACAGCATTATTCTCTTGCATTCTACTTTCCTCTGGATCATCGTTTTATTAATGTTGACGAATGTTTGCCTCCCCTCCACAAAACCACACTGATCCATATCTATCAATTTTCTAAACACCTCTTCCATTCCCTTAGCTAGTATAGACATAAACACTTTATGCTCAGGATTTAAAATTGAAATGTCTCTGTATGAAGCTAGGACTGATGGGTCTTTTCCTTCTTTGGGTAATACAGCCACCACAGCTTTCTTCCAAGATGCCGGTGCTTTCCCATTTTAAAATACTATTAAACAAAACCTTCCATATGTTTATCACTGTATTCCCTCCTAACTTCCAAACTTCCACAGGATACCAACTGTTCCTCTGGACATCCCTGTAGACTGACCACACTTTACCATTTTTATCTCTTCTCCTCCCATTTTAGCTATTAGTTGTTGAGCCTTATCTTCCTCTAACATTGGCATCATTGAGACTTCCATAAATATTTCCATTTGTGCTTTTTTTGGTTTCCACATTCCTCTGTTTTATACAAATTTTCATGAAATGTCTAAAACATCTCTAATACCTCTATAGAATCTCTGGCTATTTTTCTTGTTATAGGCTCCCTATGTGTAGTGACAACTCTTTTTACGTTCTGTTGCGTAATTAATTGTGCTAAAAGTTTTTGGTGCTCTGGAGTTATCAAAATTAGTTGCTTAACAGCAGTCTTTCTAAATTCATGCACATTATCTATTATCTAAATACTTTATTATTTTCCCTTTAGCATGCTGCAGTTGCACCTCTTCTTGTTCTTTGAGATTCCCCTTACTCTGCAATACTTTAACCTTTGTTCAGTCCCTTTAAATAGTTCCTATTACTTATTAACCATATGACTTTAGCTTTTATTTGTATAATTTTTTTAAACTCCATTGATTATTTCTCCCCAACCTTTCCTAAGCTCCATAATAGCAGTTTTTGATGGAATATAAATACATGCCAGCATAATAGCTTCCTACTACCACAAACTTACCATTATTGTCTTTTCCCCCCTCTAATATCACTATTGGAGCTCCTCTAGCAATTATAGAGGTTCATAGATTAGTACTAGGCTAACTGCCCTTGTGGACTAATTTAAGCCTAGACAATTACCCCATGTGAGAATCAAACCCTGCACCTTGTTTCTGTAAGGTAAACACCTTAACCATTATGCCAATTGTCCACCCATTAGTATAATTACTTCTCCTTTCCTTTGGCCTTGATATTCTGCTGAATATCTATCCTGAAATCCTTTCATTGTTAAACTCACATGTTTTTTTCTATCCAAATGCATCTCCTGCAACACTGATAATTGCACCCTACATTTCATAATGCAATTCAATGCATTCTAAGATAATATGGCTAGAGTAGCCATTATGATAGAAAGCTGTTGCTCCCCTAATATACGTGACAATTCTTTTGAATGTGTATTTCCAACATTTATCGTACTTTCACACAAACTGTTTGGCAAGTTAATCTTTTATACAGTTGTTTCTTCTCATCTCTGTTTGAACTTATGTCACATTTTTCAATACTTCTTGCTCTAATGAAAACCCTCAAGCAGAAAATAAATAAATAAACAAACAAATAAATAAATAAACAAAAAAAGCAAACACATTTCACAACCCCCTATCCCCTATTAACTTAGAACAGACACACATAACTGCATACATTTCAAACAAATGAAGTTTAACCCTCCATATAGGGGCAATTGATCTAAATCGACATCTACAGCCACAGGCATTATCTAATCTTAAATGAAGGTTACCCATAGTAAAGCACATACAGAATACTTAACTTCCAGAACTTAATAAAAAAGGTTGTCAGTCTAGAATATCCCTATGTACACACAAGCACATAAAAACTGTTATTAGATCTAACCAGTTCAGAATGTTAAAAATGAATAAGTCTAGTGAGTCTGAGTTTGTAACTAATGGTGTGAGACTGCAGCATATATTACAGAATGTGGTTATAGTTCAAGGTTAGTGACTGAGGCATTTGAGAGTCTTTCAGTGGGGAGATAAAGCAGAGTTAATAAAAAAGAACAAACAATTAACATCATCATGAGTATAAGATTTAAGGACAGATAGTCAGTTTTCTTTAGACATATCTTACTAAGATAATATGCACTTGAGCAATGAAACTGACATTGCTGATTGTTATCTGCCTCAGTTGCAATGCAGATTTGTTTCTTTTCTGTTTGATGTGCTCTTTAGTTTCATAAAAACTGGGATAGCATGATGGAGGACAGTAAAATCAGTGGAGGACTAATAACGTTATAGACATAGTTGTATATGTAGTCTTGCACAAAACAAAGACTGATAAGGTGGTACAGCAGGAAGAATATACTTAAGTATTGACTATAGCATGCATGTACAGTTAATCAGAGTACAAATGTATCTATCAGGTTACAGAGAAAACACTTCATGTTATACATTTAACTATAGAACAAGACTTTGGTTTATTCTGTAGTCTGTACCAATGATTTTCTTTACATAAAGAAGGCAGAGAAGGATTTTAGATCCCTAACTAAATAGAAAATTAGGAACACTGTCAGTAGGGTATCATACATTATTAGCAGCTCATGCAAAAAGTTAGGGGAACATATATTAATGTTTTGAGGAAAATGGGGTGCATGTGCAAAAGTAAGGCGAGGGATCTTGATGCAGAAATTTTGGCTGCAAAAAATAAATGAGTGTTATGACCAGACCAGTGATGCTAGTGGACTTAAAGATGCAATATTGATAACGATAGTACTCACCATAACTGTAGGTGTGTTTTAAAGGACATAGCAGCAAAATCAAAAGTACAAGGTTACCATATGAAGTATAGTAAACTCTGCCAAGCTTCCTCCTTTCTAGTATTCTCAACATGTTTTGCTAACCAGCATAGGTCAGACAACTTCAACTGTACTGATGTAGAAGCATTATGTGTCCCATCCCATAAATACTGCACCACAAATAACGTCTTCTGCTCTTCCAACAGCAAATTCTGGGTTCATTTAGTGTCAGGTTAGGGTAAACAAATAGCCACTCAAAAGACAGGCAAGATAATTATGTAAAAGGAAGACCACTGCATAGAATTAATGAACTTGGATGAAATATTTTTCTAGGCATGCTATTGGGTGTATTTATCAATCTACAGCACCACTAGGGTAAAAGAAACATATGTATTTGGCAACCTACATTACATCCAGTGCAGTCTGTGGTGTAGTACAGGGACAGAAGCTAAGTGGCAGTTGATATACTGCTAAGCTGAATGCCTCATATGACTATGCTATCCAGCTTTGGCATAATCATTATGACAGCAAAATTATAAATGTATGGAAGTATCTTGAATAGCAAGCTTAGAAGTTGAGGGTTGTTAATGTAAAGGCAATCATGTTTCTTGTGAGCAGGGACAATGATTCCATAAACAATGGATATACACTGATCTCAGAGAATATCCATTTTTGTTAGAAAATATAATATTCCAGAAGATTATCAGGTTGAATTTCTAGTATACTTCTTGGAGGTGCACTGCTGAATGTGGGAAACCTTCTAAAACTAGTTAAAGAACCTGCACCTTGATGCAAGATTAGCAGTATAATAGATAGACAGACAGATAAATAGAGAGATATTTATTTTAATTATTTGACATTTGCTTACTGGGATGGTTTGTCTGGATATGTACCCATTTTCAGCAGAGGCCTGGGGAGAAAAGCTCAAGGTATAGATCACATTTCACATTGTAATACATAGAGAATTTAGATGGATGGATAGATAGATAGATAGATAGATAGATAGATAGATAGATAGATAGATAGATAGATAGACAGATAGATAGATTGATAGATATATAGATAGATAGACAGACAGATAGATAGATAGATAGATAGATAGATAGATAGATAGATAGATAGATAGATAGATAGATAGATAGATAGACAGTCAATAGAAAGTCATAGGAGACACTAGGCAAAATCCAGCACCGTTAGTACTTTTCCAAGTATGCAATAAATAAAAAAAATGAAATGAAATCTAAGCCTAATTATGAAACACAGACAAAAAAAGCATAAAATATGTAAAAATCCTATGGTTCATAGATTATATTTGTGCTTCGATAGGGATGCATCTGAGCCATACTTGTCTGAATTAATGACAAAATATGTTGACCTGTGAAGGAATGTACAATTATTTACTTTGGCTAACCTGAAAGAAACAAAAATAAATGAAAAAAAATCAAGTCAAAAGAATAATACTGTCCAAAAGCCACAGGACCCTGATGCCACCAAGGAAATGAAGACTGGTAAAAGTAGTCCAAGCACTTTATTGTTGCCAACAAACGATGTTAAAACACTTGTTGTGACCAAAAGACAATAACTTTAAGCGCTTTCGCTCGGTCAATATCGAGCTTCCTCAGAAATAACAGTCTGTGAGTTCATTCACAATCCTTAAATAGTTCTAACAGTCACATGACCCTTCTACCCCCACCCTCATTTAAAATTAAACCATGTTGTATCCAATGCATTTGTTTGTATTGGATATGGTCATTAATAAGCAATAGAAAGTAGAAAATAATAATAAATTGTGAATAGTAAAAAATCACTAATGTGTACAAAAAATGTACAAAAAATATAAAAGACCTTTTTTTGATCCAAATAACACTTCTGTGCCTATAGGTGACATCTTTAAAACAATGCATACAATATTGTCATTACACTGTCAAAGTCGAACTATCACCAGTGTAAAAAAATCCAATATAAAATCATCATTAGTAGACCAACTACCACTCCAATTTGAATTTACCAACTTCACAGCACTAACATGTGCCCATTAGTGTTGTTTAGTTACAACCGGGCCATTCTAAGTTTCAAGACACTACTAATGTTAATATTATCGTTCAACCCAGGAGCCCTCCCTGCGTCTAATTTGAGCTGCCAAAATAGTTCACGGTATTTGAGCCTGGTTTCCCAGTGACCACCTCTCAAGTCTGGTGTCACCTGCTCCAGTACCATGAACTTCAAGTCCATGTCTTTACAGACCTGGGAATGTTTAAAGAAGGCATTGTTTTCCTTACTCTTAGAGACATCATAAAGGTGCTCGTACACTCTTCTCCTCAGTTGTCATTCTGTTTTACCCACATAAAAGCTAAAACAACTAACACATATCCCCAAATAGACCACTCCTTTTGTGCATTAATTAAAATAATCATTCGGTTTGGACCTAAATTTTCTAGAAGGGATGAAAAACGTGTCTTGATTGAGCATAGAACTACATTGTTTACAAGCTCCACATTTGTATGTGGCAACTTTTTTCTTACCCAATCCTAGTTTAGACACTACATTCTTTTCAAACAGTTCTTTCCAGTTAACATCCTTTTTTCTCACAAAGTGGGGACAAGCCGGAACATAATTTTTGACTTCATTGTGTAGAGTCAAAATAGGCCAATGTTTTGAAATAATCTGTTCAACCTTATAGTAACTAGTGGAAAAAGTGTGTGTAAAATTGTTATTAAAATCAAGATGTTCTGGCCTTGTTTCCTGGTCTGAAATAGATAAACCAGTTCCTAACAAAGGAAAGTACTTTGAGTCCCTATTGGCTAGGACTTCCTGCGTCATGTTGTCAATCAATGTCCTGTGGTATCCCTTTTCCTCAAACAATGCAACAATGGTGTCCACTTCTTGTAAAAAGCTCTCAAGGGTACTACACATTCTCGAAGCCCTAATGATCTGACCCTTGACAATCCCCTTCTTAACAACTGCTGTTTCCAATCAAGGCTTTAAAGAAAAAGTACATTCTCGAACTCCTATTTACACTTTGAAAGTGGGCACCCCTTCTACCAAAAGAAGTGGTCTATTTGGGGATATGTGTTAGTTGTTTTAGCTTTTATGTGGGTAAAACAGAACGACAACTGAGGAGAAGAGTGTATGAGCACCTTTATGATGTCTCTAAGAGTAAGGAAAACAACGCCTTCTTTAAACATTCCCAGGTCTGTGAAGACATGGACTTGAAGTTCATGGTACTGGAGCAGGTGACACCAGACTTGAGAGGTGGTCACTGGGAAACCAGGCTCGAATACCGTGAACTACTTTGGCAGCTCAAATTAGACGCAGGGAGGGCTCCTAGGTTGAACGATAATATTAACATTAGTAGTGTCTTGAAACTTAGAATGGCCCGGTTGTAACTAAACAACACTAATTGGCACATGTTAGTGCTTTGAAGTTGGTAAATTCAAATTGGAGGGGTAGTTGGTCTACTAACAATGATTTTATATTGGATTTTTTTACACTGGTGATAGTTCGATTTTGACAGTGTAATGACAATATTGTATGTATTGTTTTAAATATGTCACCTATAGGCACAGAAGTGTTATTTGGATCAAAAAAGGTCTTTTATATTTTTTGTACATTTTTTGTACACATTAGTGATTTTTTACTATTCACAATTTATTATTATTTTCTACTTTCAATTGCTTATTAATGACCATATCCAATACAAACAAATGCATTGGATACAACATGGTTTAATTTTAAATGAGGGTGGGGGGTAGAAGGGTCATGTGACTGTTAGAACTATTTAAGGATTGTGAATGAACTCACAGACTGTTATTTCTGAGGAAGCTCAGTACTGACCGAGCAAAAGCGCTTAAAGTTATTGTCTTTTGGTCACAACAAGTGTTTTAACTTATCGTTTGTTGGCAACAATAAAGTGCTTGGACTACTTTTACCAGTCTTCATTTCCTTGGTGGCATCCGGGTCCTGTGGCTTTTGGGCAGTATTATTCTTTTAACCTGAAAGAAACAGACATATACTTGAGCAGAGAAGTGCTTTCTTAACAGGATAACAACATCATAAAATAATGCACATGATCCAGAAGATAGCAAAATTCTATTTTTTTCTTGTAAGCAAACAATTTAAGAAATTCCATATTAAAAAGGTCACTGCATTATAACTTTAAGCATACAAACAAGTAAGGTGAGTATTTATTTTTAACATGCTGTGTTACTTGCCAAGGGAAGATAGAGACAGAGAAAAAAATGAACATTTGTATGAGATACTTAACAGTTTGTCCTTGAATGACATTAATGCTGGCCTCGTTTTTCCTTACAAATGGGTGATTGCCCTACCTATAATGCACATTCAGTTAGAATTCCAAAGTTGTTCAATGTCCAACAGAAACTTCCCCAGCCTCTGCATGCTGAATTACAATGACAAATATCAGACTAAAGGGTATATGATATAAAATGTACTAGTCAATAAATAACAAAATAGCCTGGGAGATAAAGTATATAAGCATATAGGCATAAATAAGCATATATAAGCATATGTGTATCTATTTCTTTTCTTAACATCTTTATTTGTACTGCGCACATAAGGGTTTTAACTACAGCATCCTCATAAAACCAATGAATGAGTGTGGCATGGGACATGAGTTCAGGTTCTGTGTTTTGGAGGCGATCAATGAAGGAGTGAGGAAAGATGATATTATTAATATTACAGAACGGGTGGAGTTACGCTGGATTTTGAAGTTGAGATCACATCGGGGACTAGGCTTGAATGATTATATATCTAACAAGCCTGCCCTCAAAGCGAAAAAACTCAGAAGGTTCATAGGTTCATAGGTTCATACTAGGCTATCTGCCCTAGGGCATTTATAAGCCTAGCCAGAGTGTGTTTGGCTTTCGCCACCCATTTTAAATAAATTTTGCTATGCCCTTTTTCGATGTTAGTATACTGTGCCTCTGTCTAACAGTGACACAGAAGTGATACCCGGGGTAAACCTACAATCTCCCATCCACTCATCAAGATTCCTCTTGAAGAGAGTCAATGAGGGACTCTGCCTAACCTGGACTGGGATTTTATTCCAGAGTGAAGGGAGCCTCTGGGTTATGAATCTGTCCCTCCAGCATGTCCTATTTATTTCAGTGCTGAGGTTCAAGTCTCTCGAGCGCGTAGCTCGATGGGATTTGGATTTTCTGAAGTGCAGCATGTCCATTAATCCCGGGTTGGACATGGCTTTATACGTCAGGCACAGATCACCTCTGAGCAGGTGGTATGCCACTGAGTAGAGCTGGAGTTTCTTTAACCGGGCAGCATATGGCATCTGTTTGAGCCCTATGATCCTCTTGGTGAGGTACTTTTGGGGTCTTTCCAGTTGCTGCAGGTGTCTGGTAAGGTACATCCCAAAAGGGGCATTGTACTCAATTATGGGCCTGATGAGGGATGAGTAAAGAGGCACGATGACCTCCCCTGATCTAGATGTGAATCCCTTCATGATTAGGTGGGCTATATAAAATGATTTTCTAACCACTTTGGCCACGTGGTTGTCAAATGAGAGATTGCTATCAACTTGGGTCCCCAGGTCCCTAATTACTTCTTCTGTACTTAATGGATTACCACCTATGTGGTAATTTGTGGGCACTTTGTTTTTGCCAAAGGGGATGACTATACACTTTTTGGTGTTTAGCTTGAGGCCATGGCTCTGGCACCAGTTGTCTGTTTCTATGAGGCCCTTTTGGAGGATACTTGTGTCAGCTGGAGAGTCGATTATGGCACCCAGTTTGCAGTCATCTGCGAACTTAGTCAGCCACAGTCCTTCCATGTTGGCCTGTACCTCTGAGAAATATATACCGAACAAGAGAGGTCCCAGGACTGAGCCTTGTGGGATGCCACTTGTAACTGGTTTGGAGTCTGACATGGCTCCAGCAATTCTAACCATGTGGGTTCTGCCCTTGAGCCAGTTTGCAACCCATCTAGTGACATAGGGGTTTATATTTAAGCTGGTGAGCTTATCTATAATGCCCGAGTGGGGTATTGTATCGAAGGCTTTTGCGAGGTCCAGGTAGGCTGTATGGACCACCTTCCCCTCGTCAATGGCCTTGGTGACTGTTTCAAAGAAATCAACCAGGTTTAAGAGACAGGATCTGCCCTTAACAAAGCCAAACTGGGTAGGATCTAATGTCTGTAGGTCCCCAATATCTTTATTTCTGAGGTCCATGATGATCTTTTCCATAGCTTTGCAGACCAAGCTAGTCAGGCTTATGGGGTGATAGTTTCCAGGATCCGTTGAGGCACCACCTTTGTGGAGAGGGACCACTGTTGCTGTACGCCACTCTGTGGGTACATATCCTGTAGTAAGGCTGAGGTTGAACAGTAGTTTTATGTTTGGGTTTAGCTCTTCTTGGAGTTCATGTAGGATGCAGCCCGGGACACCGTCTGGTCCCATTGATGCTGTGTTTTTTGATGTGGAGAGGGCAGCTCTTACCTGAGCATCTGAGATGTCAGGGGGGCAGCACTCTGCTGGGATAAATATTTGCCCTTTTGGTGGGGAGGGGGGGGGAGGTTTGCGCTGAACCTGTCATTATTATTATTATTATTAGGTTATGGTGCGATTTTTAATGTTTGTTGCTACAATTATTTTTATGATGTATATAATTTTTATTAGTGATGTTTTATGTTTTTTGCTTTCAATATGTAGTAGCATATCGCTAGCTGATTGAGTAGAAGAGATGTGTCTTGACCACCTTGTTTGACTGGCTGTCTCCTAGTAAACTGGAATGCTTGGATGTTCATTGGTTTCCGCTAAACAGTGATTTGTTAGTGAGCATTATTTATTTCTGGGCAGCTTTTTGGGTGAATGTGGTCTGAAGAAGTAAATATATTTGGTGAAAGCACTTACATTGTATTAAACTCGTTGCTTTTATGTGAGTTCATCTTATTACTTGGTTTTACCCTCAATGGACGTATTTGTGCTTTTGGGATAATGTAGAGTCATGCCCCAGCTGTGTTTCTGTGCTGGTACATTTCTTTTTTGCTCGTTCTTTATTTCTGGTTCTGTCCAGTTCATTGCCAAGGGTATTTTTCTTCCTTTTGTGTATACGTTGTTTTTGTTACCCTTGGTGAGCATGGCTGAGGGCTTTACACAAGATGTGGAGCTTACTTATGTCCCACAGAGGACTGATAGGAGTTGGAGAGTTGTTTGATTGATTAATTTTATGAAAATGGATAATAATCCTCTGCTCTGGGACAATGGCTGTATGCAGGGAATTGATGGTAGCATGGATGAAGGTGAGCATAGATGGTTATATGAATAATTGGGGTCTATATTACATAATCAAACTTTCAAAAGTTCGAGTGTCATATGGGTGACACCATATGAACGAATTTTTGAAAGTTCTATTGTTTTAATGGAGATCTCTGTACAGCATGGAATGGGAAGATTTTTTTCTGCATTGTAGTGCAATCTCGGAGTCGGTATATTTAAATAGCGGAGGGTGTGGGGGTGAAGCCCACCACGTGGGTGGTGCAGGGAGGCTTTCCCCCCTGCTTAAAATGTTCAGGTAGGTTATTTGTGTAGTTTATTTTTTTTTATTAGATGTTTGAACTTTTAAAAGTTCGATCATTTGCTGTCGATCATATGACAGTCGAACTTTTGAAAGTTCGATTATCTAATATAGACCAGAATAATTGAGTGTCCTTGAGAATGATTTGTACCATTTAAAAAGCCTACAATGCCAAAGGCTCCACATGGAAGCATGCTGTACTCTTTTGATTATACCAATGGGATTACGTATCTTTACAATGCCTACGTTTGGCAACTCTTATCTAGAGTTGCTGGCCAAATGGCAAAGAATTAATTTGGATACCAGCTTTTCTTACATGAGACTGTTGGTAGATTTCTTTGCACTGATAGAGAAAGAGCTTTGCAAGAAAGTGCAGTTGTTGCAGGATGAAATCTACAATATGACCCACAGTGATTTGGCTGAATTGAGAATTAGCGAGGTCATTGATCAGGTCTTTTTGTACAAACAGAAACTGTTACAGCAAAAGAAGAAGAAGATACAAAGAGACTTGAAGGACTTTGAGAATAATTTTGTTTTTACTTGGCCGAGAGAGAAGAGAACAGATTTAGAGTCCACATTTGCAGCTTATGACTCCACTGCAAGGAATGCTCCCTCGTCTAAGATGACTCCTATATCCGGGGAGAGAGAAGAGTTACCTGCCCCTCCCAGTGACAAGTCAGTATATGGAACTCCTAATGCTAGTAAGCCCCTGATGAAACTGTATTGGACACTGGTAAGGAGGTACAGCATGCACTGGTTGTTCATAGAAAAATGGTGCCTTTGGTTACTGACCAGGTTTTTTCCCAGTTTCCGTTACCATTCTGAGTGAAGAGGAAGGACTACACAAAAGTACCAGAGAATCTTGGAACATTGAAGAGGAAGCAGTTGTTCCAAGAAGGGAATGTTCGAATTTTAAAGTAGATGTGGAAACATGTCGACAGAGCCTAGTTTGGAATATTTCAACTAGGCATTTAAGGGATGTTGAGATGAATATTTTAAACAGAGGTTTATCTTTTATACCTGCTCAACAGGCAGATTTATCGGACACAATAGTAGATTTAAGATTGTTTGTGAGAAATATATCTTTGAAACCTTTGTTTTATTCTACAGGTCCTGCTGCTGCTGTTCAGCTTTTTAGGAAGCTCAGTGCTTACACACCCCAAAGCCACACTGTATTGGAGGTTTTTACTCATTTATGTGAGTAGGAGATTTATCGGTTATTGAAAAATGAACGTAGAAAGAAAGGGTTTGAGAACCTCACCATTGAGGAGAGGCAGGTGCTTTTAGCACTGCAACGGGATCAGAGTATAGTTATTAGACCTGCTGAGAAGTGTGGCTCTCTGGTGGTGATGGACAGGGCTTATTATTTTGATACCATTAAAAGAATGCTGAATGATGCAAATACATATAGAGTGATTGATAGGACTGCTACTGAAAGATTGGAAGGAGAGGTTGCGAAATCGCTGAGTGAATGTGTATGCAGTGGTCTCATGACTAAAGAACTTTTTCAATACTTTTTGGTGGAGTATCCACCCATATCCAGATTTCATGGGATGCTGAAACTTCACAAGGACCCCCTTTTTTCACCCTTTAGACCAATAGCGGCAGGGGGTGGGTGGCTTACAGAGCTGATATCAATCTACGTAGAAAAACAGTTAAGATCAGTTTTGGAACAGCAAAGTCAGTTTTATGTGATAGTAAACATTTTTTTACATGAACTTTATATGTGTCTTATGGGTGGAAGGGTACAGAATATCAAGTATTTGGTTACACTTGATATAACCTCTCTGCTTACGGTCATCCCTGACTTAGAGGGGTTAGAGATGGTAAGAAGGGTTCTTAACCGTAGGAGCACCTATGATTCACAGAAAATAGATTTTATCTGCTACCTGTTGGAAGTGGTTTTGGAGCACAATGTATTTGTATTTGATGGAATATATTACATACAGACCTCTGGCGTAGCTATGGGCACATCATGTGCCAATAGCTACACCAATTTGGTTATGGCAGAGTGGGAAGAGGAACACATGCTTGGACCCTTGCCACATGAGGAGTATTTGTATTTCTACCCCATATTGTGGATGATCTTTTCATGCTATGGACAGGAGATGAGGCACAGCTTCATGCCTTTGTAAATTATATGAATGGGAGTAGCAATTTTGTAAATTTCACAATGACTCATTCGTGTACTAAGATTGAGTTTCTAGATGTACTTAGGGACCACAAAGGAGGTTGTTATACTAGGTTGCATTAGAAGAAATGTTATCATCCCACCTGTGTGCATTGTACCAGTATGCACCCTAAGCATGTTTTTGGTAATGTGCTTGGGGGCAAGCACTGAGGACAAGCAGGCTCTCTGGGAAGGGAGAGGATTTTGAAAGAGGTTTGGAGCAAGTTAGGCTGGAATATCTATGGAGAAGTTACAAGCAGTCTGAAATACAAGAGGTAAGTGATTCAGTGAGGCAAGTTAGAACCACTTTGGGGAGACCTTATTTTTCCTCCCCAACATTTGTTAGTAAGGTAGCAAGAGAGGACTGTCAGGAGATCACCTTTAGTTTGCCTTATTTGAGTGATGACAAGGAGCTCAGAAATATCATATATAAGTATTGGCACATCCTGCAAGTGGATTAGGACATAGCTAGGTTAGTTAGACCCAAGCCAAAGTTTGGATACAAGAATAAAAGGTCTTTGAAACACAGACTTTGCTACCCTAAGGGGGAGGAAGTGATGGGAGTTGATAGAGGGATGTGGGGACTAGGAAATGTAATGGGTGTGCCTTTTGTGACTTCATAGATGAGTCCCTTGTATTTGTCCACCCTGAAGATGGCAAGGAGTACACTGTTAGGGTGTAAGCTAATTGTAATACTAAGAATTTAATTTACTTAGCCCACTGTGTGCTGTATAAGTCATTCTATGTTGGCAAGACCAATAGATGCCTACGTGAATGGGTTAGGGATCATTTATACTGTGCACGTAAGAGTTTGAACTACAGTGCCCTCACCAAACACATGAATGAGTGTGGTGTCGGACATGAGTTCATGTTCCTTGTTTTGGAGGTGATCAGTGAAGGAGTGAGGGAGGGTGATATTATTAATATTACAGAACAGGTGGAGTTATGCTGGATTTTGAAGTTGAGATTGCATCGAGGACTAGGCTTGAATGATTATGTATCTAACAAGTCTGTCTTCAAAATAAAAAAACTTAGAAGATAATGGTGTGATTTTTAATGTTTTGTTGCTACAATGATTTTTATGATGTATATAATTTTTTTTATTTGTAATGCTTTATGTTTTTTGCTTTCAATATGTAGTAACATATCACTAGCTGATTTTGTAGAAGAGCTGTGTCTTGACCGCTTTGTTTGATTGATTGTCTCCTAGTTACGTGGAATGGTTGTATGTTCCATTGGTTGCTACTAAACACTGATTTGCTAGCGAGCACTATTTATTTCTTGGCAGCTTTTTGGGTGAATGTGGTCTGAAGTAGTAAATGTATTTTGCAAAAGCTCTTACCTTGTATTGCACTCTTTGGTTTTATGTGAGCTCGTCTTATTATTTGGTTTTATCCTCAACGGGTATATTTGTGCTTTTGGGATAATGTAGAGTTGTGCCCCAGCTGTGTTTCTGTGCTGGTACATTTGTTTGTTTACGCAGTCTTTATTAAATCATTACATTTTAATCAAAAGACAAGGGTATACATATATTAATAGAAAAGAAAAGAAATTAAGGGGCAGTTGCGGCCGGTACAAGGTGTTAGGGGTGCAGTCAGCAGATCTGTTTTTTTTTTTTTTGCTCATGTAAATGTGGAGCATAACAGGGACCTGATACTCCTTTGTAGGAGAGGCGAGAGGAGTGCCAGATTGAGGAGTGGTACTGGGTGCCAGATGAAGTAGCTATAGCTTTGGCGGCACTGCTGTCGAAGTTAGAACAAAGTTATAGGATGACACTCTCAACTAACTTCTCATTCTTTGTTTGCAGGCTAACATATGGTCACAGCTTTTGGGCAGTGACGTAAAGGATGAAATCACACATTCCAATGGAAGAAATTAGGTTTCTTCACAGGATAGGTGGTCTAAATATTTGTGATAGACTGAGGAGCTTTAGAATCAGGATGTTCTCAAACCAGAACCACTGCTCTTCTGGGTTGATGAGAGTCAGTTGAGGTTGTTTGGATACCTACTTAGGAGATGTGTAGGCTCATCCCATGGGAATACCTCTAGCATTTTCCAATGGATTTATGTCAAGGGACAGATGCAGAGCATGATGGAGGGATTATATCTCTCATCTTGTTTGGGAATGGCTGGGGATCCCATAAGATGATCTGGAGACTGCTGTTGGGGGGTAGGGAAATTGGGTAAGCTAAGATTGTTTCTACTGCAGCTCTCACCAGGGCAAGTGGATTAGAAAAGTTGATACACAGATATTTCTAGTTATGATGTCTGAACAATTTATTGCATTCACCTCATTATACAAGACTATTTTTTCTGTTTACTAAATATAAGTGCTTGCTTATGCTATTACATTAACTTATTTTTTAAGCATTAGACACTTCTAAATTAATATCTCTCCCTCTTTTCACAGCCAGTGATTTTAAAAAGGAATACACACACTGCAGCCTTCCTGTCAATGTGGGGAAGACGTGGAAATTTGTACTTCCCTTGCAGCCATTATTGGTTATTAGTTCTTAGATCCACAACTTTTAGCTTAAGAGAGTTTGTTCTCCTTGCTACCAGTGAATGAAACAAACTGTCAGTTAAAGTTTCCAAATGTTTGGTTCTCACATCACTATCTCAAGTACTTTCAGCAGGGCTGTTAACACTACCCATTTCACTGGAGCATTGCCTGAGCTCCAATACCCATGAGGAAAACCAGACAGCACCTGTCTTCTCTGTGTCCATAAAACCGAGTAATTTTCCACCTACATATGTAATTTTCAGTACTTTTACTTTTTTAGGATTGTTGGTTCAGAATGTTTAAAGGTGTTGCAGTATAATGTTTATATGTTCAGTCTATTGTATTGTAGCCTAGACAGTCTGTTTTGATGCTTTGCATTTTTACATTTTGGTTACTTAAAACAGGGGAGGACTGCTTAATTGTAATTGCATTTCCACACCTTATCAACATAATAACCATGCATCTGGCTACTGCTTCATTCCTTTCCATTGCTATATGCAGATAGTGTGGAAACTTGCATCAGTGACAACACCATAGCCTTATTAAGATTAAATAAAGGCCCAGCAGCAGTCTGTTATGAACTTAATCCCGCCTCCAAACAACACCAGCTGTGAACATGCATGCTCTGTTTACCTGCATTTTATCACTAGTTTATCCAAATCAAGCATGCAGCTTGTGGATTACCTCAATTATCACAGGTGTGATCAGTCTATAGTTTTACTTTAGTGCTTCCTAATTTATTAACTGAGCTCTAACAACATCTGTCTGGCGATAGCACATCTATAATAACCAGAGTGAAACATACTACTCATTAGAGCAATTACATCATAAAGCAATTTTAAGTCCTTTATTACATAGTCAACCAAGCACAATTAACTGAAATGTGCGTAATGCCTAGCTTTAACAGTGAAAACTAGTAAGCAGGAATAAAAGGCCACCCAAGCAACCATAAAATTCACACACATATTATCTAAAGACACATCTACTATACTGACAAAAGACTACCATCAGAAATAAAATAGTATTCACTCATAAAACATACAAAGTACAGTTATGTAAAATCTTACCATAACAGTAGATGTCCTTGCCTTCACCACTGCAATGTTCATTACAAATGAGATTCCCTGCCATGAAGCCCACCGTCCGGCCAGTTTACCAAAGTCTACCATTGCTTTAAGGTACACTGAACATCACCTACACACTCCTTGCATAGCGTAGGGCATAAAGGTGACGTTAGGTGTACCATCCTCTAACTGATTGCCCCAGTAGGAACATCAGTCCAAGGAAAACCAAGAAGAACCTGCACATCCAGGAAGGAAAAAAAGACTAGGGAGATGGAGAGCGGGAGTGAATACTGCAGCAGTGAAGGCAAGGGCATCTACTGTTATGATAAGATTTTACATGACTGTACTATGTTCTTACATTCACTGCTACAGTATTCATTACAAATGGGAGAGTGCCAAAACTCAAGAAGAAACTTGGGAGGAGGAAGCAACAGCAGATCCCTCTAAGAAGCCATGAAGAATGGCATCAGCAAAACCAGCCCTACCTCTGGAGATACCACCCAACTGGTAATGTTTGGTAAAGGTATGCACCAAAGTCCAGATAGCAGTTTCAAGAATAGAATTAGTGCATAAGCCCTTGAGAAAAGCACCAGAAGAAGCCACAGCCCTAGTAGAGTGAGCCTTTACATAACAAGGAAGGCTCTCACCATGAAAAGTGTACCAAAAGAAAATAGCCTTTGAAATCAAAGTGGAAATAGTTTGCTTGAAAACAACCAAACCTAAAGACCTAGGATGAAAAGAAACAAATAACGGATCAGCTTTAGTTTTATCCAAATAAAATCTGAGCTGTCTATGCACATCTAAGGTATGCAATACCCACTCAATGTCAGATTGTGGAAAGGGGAAAAAAGTAGGCAAATTAAAAGACTGATTAACTGACAACTTATTAACCACCTTGGGCATGCAAGAAGGATTAATACTGAATCACACCCTGTCCTCGTGAAATATCAGAAAAGATAGACAAGCCATAAGCGCTTGCAACTCAGACACCCATCTGGCAGAAGTCAGAGCTAATAAAAGAACTGTCTTCTAAGAACAATGTTGCAAGGAAGCTGAAACGGCAGGCACAAAAGGAGTCTGAGTCAATTTTTCCAGAATAAAATTAAGATCCCAGGGAGGAGGAACACGCTTTCTGGGGGGGTCTAATATTAAGGACACCTTTAAGAAAGTACTTAGCTTCAAATCTAGAAGCTAACGGGAGTTAAAGGCAGAGAAGCAGAAAGAACTGATAAGTGGGTCTTAATGGAAGAATAGGCCAAACTAGCACTGGGCAACTCACACAAATAAGAGAGAACCAAAGGAACATCCATAGAAAGTGGATTCAGATCATGAGAAAGACACCAAATAGAAAACCTCTTCCATTTAGACAAGTAGGATTTCCTAGTAGTAGGTTTTCTGGCCTCCTGCAGGACCTGCAGCATGTTCTCAGAAAAAAAGGTGTCTATAAGGGATCCAAACCCTATCACCCACAGTGTCAGTTGAAGTGTGGACAGGTGGGGATGGATGAGAGACCCCTTGTTTTGTGTGAGAAGATCCATGCTGTGAGGTAACTTGTGATGACTGCCCTTGGCTAGATGCAGAAGTAGAGGGAACCAGTGTTATCGCAGCCAAAAGGGAGTCACCAACAAGATTTTGGGAGCATCCTGTTGAATCTTGAACGGGACTCTTGGAATGAGAGGAAGGGGAGGGAATGCATAAAGAAACACCCCCTTCCAAGAAAATGAGAGGGCATCTACCTTCCATACCAGAGGACCTGGGACTCTGGCACAAAACAAAGGAAGTTGTCTGTTCAGAGGGGAGGCAAAGAGATCTACTTGAGGAGTACCCCAATGGTGAACAATGTCCAGCAACACATCCCTGTAAAGCACCCATTCATGGGATTGAGTAAAGGACCTGCTTAGATTGTCTGCCACAACATTCTGATCTGAAGGAATATAAACTGCCCGAAGAGTCACTTGATATTGGATAGCCAGATCCCATACCAGAAATGCCAGCCGGCAAAGATGGTAAGATCGCATACCCCTCTGTTTGTTGATATACCACATGACTGTGGTATTGTCTGTGAATACCTTGAGAGGCCCCAGAGAGAAGAGAAGATGAAAGGCCTGAAGAGCCAGCATAAGAGCCCTCATCTCTTTGATGTTGATGTGCTCCTTCTGCTGACAAGGTGACCACACTCCCCGAACAACCAGGGAGCCAAACGTTGCTCCCCATCCCTCATCTGAAGCGTCTGTGAACAGATCCTGAGAGGGAGGAGGAGGTTGAAAAGGGAGCCCTGGATTCAGAGACAACTGCTGAATCCACCACAGGAATTCTTTCTTGAGACATGGGAGAAGAGGAACAGGAAAGTCTAGAGGATGCACATGATGAAGCCACACTGACTTCAGAAACCACTGGGAGTTTGGCCAGAGGGAGCATTGGAATGGAGGAAGCCATGAACCTCAGAGCTCTCAGAAACTCCCAGGCTGTAATGGAGGCCAGGGCAAGAAGAGATTGAAAGAAAGAAATGAGAGTTAAGGCCTTTGGAGGAGGCAGGGATGCCAGCATTGACACTGTTTGAATCCTGCATCCCAGAAAGACATGATCCTGAGAAGGAGTCAAGGAAGACTTTTTGAAGTTTATGGTGAATCCCAGGCTCTGAAGAAGAGAAATGGTAAAATGAAGATTTTGCTAAAGGACCTCTGGAGAAGATGCCTGAATCACCAGGGCATCCAAATAGGAAAATATTTGGATCCCTTGAAGCCTACAAAAGCAATCACAGGAGCAAGGCATTTGGTGAATACCACTGGGGCAGTAGAAAGGCCAAAGGGCAAAGCACAGAACTGAAAATGCCAGGAAGCAACAGAGAAATGCAAAAATCTCCTGAAAAGAGTATGGATTGGCATATGGAGATAAGCATCCTTGCGTTCCAGAGACATCAGAAAGGCCTGAAAGAGCAAGAGAGGAAAAAAGGACTGAAGGGACACCATCCAAAAGGAAGGCACCTTCAGAAAAGTATTTAGATGGGAGAGGTCTAGAATAGTTCTCCAAGTACCTTATTTTCTGGGCACTAGAAACATTCTTGAATAAAACCCTTTTGCACTTTGGGACACAGGCACCTCTTGAATAGTACCCTGTGACAAGAGTTCTCAAAGAACCTCTAGGAAAAGAGGAAGTTGTTCCCAAGGAAGTTGAGGAATGCCTATAAAAGGAGGGTGGCAAAACCAAACCATGAAGTACCCCTGCTGAATGACTGACAGAACCCAAGAATCCTGAGTGATTCGGTGCCAAACAGGAAGAGAAAGAGAAAAGCAAAGAGAAAGCGAAATGTCTCTGGGAACAGGTGGATAGTCAGACAGCACCTGGTTTGTCAGAAGTGGAAGGCTTAAGAATCCCTGCAGTCTGAGTGGCCTTAGCCAGAGGAGTCTTTTTGCCACCCTTTTTACCTTTAGAAGGAGGGCGAGATTTCCTACAAACAAAGGCTGGCTTAGAAGGGTAGTTTCACTGAAATTTAGGCACAACAGAAACAAAGACATGCTTAAACTCCTGTAAAGACTTCCCCTTGTCCTGAAGAGACTTAAATAAACCAGCAGCCACTTCCCCAAACAGAAGTTTATTATTCAGAGGAGCATCCATCAACTTAGTCTTAATATCATGAGGTAAAGGTTGAAGCCTAAGCCAAGACTATCTCCTCAAAACTGAACCAAAAGCAGCAACCCAAGAAGAGGCATCTGTTGCATCATAACTACATTTGATAGAATGACAAACTACCTGAGTGGAAGTCCCTAGCAAGGAAAGAGCAGAGGATTTACTCTCAGAGTCTGGAAGACCATAAAAAAGCTGACAAGCCTGAGAAGGAAGAGCCAAGACATACCTAGAGATATGGGTCTGATAGATAATTAATAGCCCTAAAAGCCTGGGTAGCTGAAGTATAAACCTTCTTACCCAGCCTATCCATGGTTCTACTGTCCTTGTTAGAAGGCAGTAACTTGGATGAAGGAAGCAATTGAGATGGCTTATCAGAGGCTGCAGACACTACAGAGGGGTCAGCAGCAGGACATTTAAACAAAAAGGAACAATCCTCAGGCACCCTATAAAACTTATCAGACTTCTTGGAAGCAGGGGGCAGAGAATCCGGTGTTTTAGAGGCATTGGGAAAAAACATCCAATAAAGCAGCCAAGACAGGAGCAATGGCCGCAGGTTTAGGAGATTCCATCTGTAGTAACTCATAGTACCTCTGTGGATATCTGAAACCTTGGCACAATCCCACTTAAAAAATTCCATCATCCTAGAGATTGTGTCCCCAAAGTAAATTTCCTCAGAAGGATTATCTAGAGTACGAGAGTCCTCCTCCTCAGACCCATAGTCTAAAGGAGAAGGAATCTGGGTAGAATAAGCAAAGACTTCATCATCAGAATCCACCTCTTCCACAGAAGAATTCAATGCTCTAGGCCTTTTAGGGGAAGAAGAGGACCAAGGAGGAGCAGGAACCGATACCCCTTAGTTAAGGTCTGCCACTCACTTTGTGGATCTCTAGGAGCAGAAGAAACATGATTAGTTTTCTGTTCCTTTTTTAAGTGGACATCTGTCCTAGAAACCCAAAAAGGCCCACACTCAGAACAGCATTCCACAACTGTAGTAGGAACATCATCCCTAAACAGAAACTGCAGAACCCCTCTAGATCTCTTGGAAACAGTCAACCGTGGTTCCTCCTGAACCCCCAAAATGGATGCCTGCAAAGCCTCGTCAGACGTGCTGCAGTGGTCCATGACCTTTGCAAATCAGAACGCCAGTAATGAGAGGTATGGTGAGTGCGTGTGTGCATGTGCCTTCTGTGGAAGGTTGGGCGCCAGGCTGGCAACTCGACACTGTAAAACTCCACTGCCAATCATGAGCAGACAGGTGATCCGCTGTGGTGACCCCTAACCGGGAAAAGCCAAAAGAAGAAGTAATAAGAGGTATGGCCTTCTAAGCAGTGCTATTACACTGTAAGTGTGACTGTACTCACACATGCGCGTGTGTTGTGTCTGTGCGTGTTAAGTATACTGAAGTCCCACTGGGCCCATTATTGCAAACCCTGCTCTGGCAGGACATCCATCACTGCTGATGGTAGGGGTGCAGGGCATACATTAAAGTATGCACCTGTATGACAGTGCACCACTGTCTGACTCCTAGCTGAGTTGGCTCCCTATCACAAGTGTGAGATCTAAAATTCCAGGTCCTGAATATCTGAAGATAAACTGCAATTCAAAAAAAAAAATAACAACAAATTTCAAAACTCAGTGTTACTTTTCAAAAGTATTTTCAGGGAGATTTTGCCTCTCTGCTCCCCTTTCCATGGTATTTGTACATACTATTTCTGAGATCAGTTGTTCTTGAGAAGAGAGGAATACAAGGTTCTCAAATGTCAGACTTAGCATATATTCCCAAAGGGAGAAAAAGTTCTATGTAACATGATGCAACAGCAAGAAAAATAAATGGTTTTAGAGACAGCCTACATAGCAATGGAAATATAAACTGTCTCAGCAAAGCAGGGTTGCCAGACGTCCCTATTTGGGTGGGACTGTCCCGAGATCAGCAGCCTGATCCCGAGTCCCGCCCTGCCAGTTTAAATCCCGGTCAGCCTGTTTGTTTTTTTTTTTTTTTGATTTTCCCGTATACCCGGGGCCAATCAAAAAATGCCAAACACGAATTGCTCTTTGTGTCATGCTTGTTCGTTTTAGAATTTTTGATTTTTGATATGCCCATATGCGGCCAATCAAAAATCGCAAAACAATCGAGCTAAACAGCTGTGTTGACTGTTGAATGCGAAACTGTAATGCATTAAACAGTTTAAGCTCCGTGATAGAGTGACTGAGTGAGTTAGTGCACTTAACTGAGCTTAGTTTTTTTTTTTTTTTTTTTTTTTTTTTTTTTTTTTTTGTTTTTCCTTTCTACTTTTTTCTCTTTTTACCCTACCTGCAGCAAAGTCTGTCTGATGACCAGAGGATATGGCAGTGAAATCTGCAAAATTAAAAAAAAAAAAGTTTTATCAAAGTCCCAAAAGCTCTGAAGTTAAAAGGGGAAATGAAGTAAGCAAGCCAGTGCTTAACCATTGTAGTTAAATCATGGAGACAATCAGATCTCTAATCTGGGGGAATATATCTATATTCTGCAGCTTCAAAAGTTAAACATGTTATGATTATTTAACACTGCGTACTTTGACTTGAAAGTAATGAAAATATAGGAATACAAAGAGCCGTGCTACATTTGCAACCGAGAAGGGAGAGCTGCTTCAGATCTGCAGAAAGTTATGATTTTCTTTACATTGGGTGAGGGAGCCAAACTAAAAGAGGACACACTCTATGGCCTAACAAAATATAATTTTTACATTAGAGAAGCAAATGTATAATAGAAGTGATGGGTACTGGGTCTGATTTTATAAGAAATAAGAAGACCCATGTCTTTTTCTAGCATTTCTGAAAAGCCACAGTGGCTGGTGACTTCAATGCAAAGAGACAGGGGCCAAAAGAAGGGTTGCCACTTTCCAGATGTCCAAAGTGGGACACAGAGGGTGTGACAAAGCTATGTTATTACAACGGATGCGGCCAATACTGTACTGTACTGTAATAACTGTGTAGGAAATAATTGAATGAAGACCAAGAATTCCAAATGTTTTTTGGTGCATTTTAGATGTTTTTTCCCCAAACATTTCATTAAGTCAAGGCCTGAGGCAAAATCATGAGTAAGGAAAGAAATTCAGTTATTCTTTTCAAGGAAGAAATAAGTTGTGACCAGTGCTTAATATTCAAAGCTGATAATATACTAATTCCCAGTAAAGTAGTAATATATAAAGCCATATATGGGAAGAGTAAGGTACAAAGAAAAATAAAGAGAAAGAGATATAATGAAACTGTGTCATAGGTAGCTATGAGGTATGCTGTCCAGGAGATCATTGAGGAGCATGGTATACTGTCCAGGGGATCATTGAGGAGCAGAGCCCAATTTCTCAACTGCTCCATATCAATTTCTGGTTAAATGATGTGCTCAAAGTCATAAAGTAGGCAAATGAAGCCTGTGGTATTTGAATTCTGTACATTATAATTTTCAAAAACCTGTCATTATTAGGCATGTAAATTCATACATCACAAATATCTTGTTAACACTCATAGCCTTGTAAGATCACATTTTAAATGTTAGAAAACATTTTGAAGTAACAAAATCAGAGAACTGGCAAACCAGAAAGCTGCATTTAATAAAGGCACTACAGCTCTGTAATTGATTATCTCTCTGGTCTTTCAATAAATTGAAAATATTTTGCTTAAATATTGTATTGCTTACAGCATGAACAATATCTGACACTGCAAATAAGAATGTACACAGTAAATCTGAATGTTTGATTGGGTTTACTGGAGAAACCTTTTTTTCTACATCTGTTGAATTAATGATGTTGTAAGGTAGCATAAATAATCTGTTGTACTACTCATACACTGATATTATGTAGGCACCTCAAATGAAATGAATCCATGGACATAAATGTCACGTATGAGAATTTACCAGCATCTTTATGCTATTAAGAGCAAAAACACAAGTAATGAACTTTATAAACATTCCACCATGTGTCCTTGGTTTAAGAAATTTGTATTTGTTATTTTGGAAAAGGTGGGTGCACTAGACAGAGGGGGTAACTGGGAGACCTTAGTGGAGAAAAGGGAACTGTATTGGCAAGTTCTCTTAAGCAGGCCTTAATGAATACATATCGATCAAACCCATTTTAAAGTTGAAAGCAGGTATTGTTTGATTTTTATTACGAAATAACATGCATTTTTTTAGTATGCAAAGCAACTAATGCAATTTTATTATTGGCATTAACTTCTATGGTTGTATATATTTTTTTAGCTTTTAGTATTGAAAATGCACTAGGATTTTATGAAGATAACAAAATATTTTGTAACTTTGTATCTTGCATTTTGGCGCCACCTTTCTTAGAAAGTGAGATGTTGCACAAGATGTTGTATAACATGCCTTGCACTTGGGCCCCACCCCGTCAAGGAAGTGAGGTTAATTCCTTAAGGAGGTGATGTTTTTTATGGTATTTAAAGGATGTCAGGTAGTGTATCTGTTTGTCTGATGATGTTTCTGTAGCACTGGAAACAAAAGCGCTTGTATTTGTTTAGTAAAATACCATTTTGTGGCTTTAGAGCAGCATTTTTTCTTCTTGCAGTTGCTATATACAGTCAGCAACTGGAATTACAAAAGTTCATTTCCCTGCTTTTGGAAACTGATAATGACTACATTCCTAAAATGTTCATAGGTTCATAGGTTGGTATTAGCCTATACAAGCCTAGCCATAACAATTCCCTGGATATAACTAATATCATCTATCTAATTCCACTCTTACCTGGTTCCAAAGCTACTTAACTGACAGGTACCAAGCTGTGAAATGGGAAAATTCTCTCTCTCCTCAGCTGCCCATAACTATAGGAGTCCCACAGGGTTCTATCTTAGGACCACTACTATTCACAGTCTTCACAAATGACCTCCACACCTCCACACAGCATGCATCTATAATTCAGTATGCAGATGACACTACCTTAATCTGTGCTGCACAAAACATTCCCACCCTCCTGCAAACAACTCAACTAGCATTCTCTGATGTTGAAAACTACCTTACCAAAGCCCAACTTATCCTCAATCCAAAGAAAACTCAGCTTATGATTATAACCAGTTCTAACAAAAACACTAACAGTCAATTCACTATCTACTCCACAAATGCTACTCCAATTGCTCCAGTGGCACAGGCTAAGCTATTGGGAATAACCATAGACCCCCACCTAAAATTTGATAGTCATCTGAACTTAACTATTAAAAAAGTACATGCCAAACTGGGGTCACTCTACTGTGTCAAACCATTTCTTACCAACAACACAAGATCAGCCATTGCTTGCTCCCAACTTCTACCCACCCTACTCTATGCATCTCCCATTCTGACTAATCTCAACAAAACTGAACTAAGCAAAATGGAAGCTTGCTATAACAGAATTGCCCGTTTTGCTGCAAATTGCTCATATAGAACTCATCACTGTACTGCTTTGAGACAGCTCCAATGGCTTGAACTGCCCAACCTCCTAACCTACAATCAGCTCTGCCTCTGTCATTCTATCTATTACCTCCCCAATAAGTGTCCTGCCCCTAAAAACCTAGTACAACATCACTCAGCCAAAAGGCCTCTTAGATCATCAAGCAAACTACTACTAGAAGTCACCAACAGCTGCAATAGCTTTGGAGATGCACTATATAGTAGTTCAAAAATGGAACTCTGTCCCTACTAGCATTCAAAACACATCATCCAAAGCCTCCTTTAAAGACCTCATCAGGCAACATCTCAAGCAAAGTTGGCAGTGCCATGATTGCTCCCCAGGCTAGTGAAAGCGGATAACATATGCATACTAAATCTAGAGCAATTTATAATAGTTTTTCAATCTTACTCACAAACACTGGCTAATCTACAATGTATGTACTGTACCTGTGTACTATGTATGTATTCTACCTACATTCCAAAGTTCAGCTGTACACCACAAATCTATTACTTACCTTTATTTTTAAAATTAATATTTTTTTGATTGTTCTCCACTGTAACTGTTTGTGCCGCATACCACTGTAAAAACATGTCTCTTGTAATTTGTGTGTATACTGATTATGTCTAAATAACTAAATGTGTCTGTAATTTTTCTTTGTGGAGCTTTTCTCCCCGGGCCTCTGCTGAAAAAGGGCCTTTTCGGCTCAGTCAGACACCCACGGTTAACAAATGTAAAATAAAAAATAAAATAAATTTCTTCCCACAATATTTACTTCCCTGGAACCCTGTCTAACAGGGTGACTGACGTGATCCCTGGGGTTAATTTCCTATCGCCCATCCAATTGTCAAGGTTCCTTTTGAAGAGGGCCAAGGAGGCGCTCTGCTTGACATGTATGGGCAGTCTATTCTAGAGTATGGGGAGTTTCTGGGTCAGGAACCTATCCTTCCAGCATGTTGTGTTCATTGTGATGACAAGGTTTAGATCCCTAGAGTGTGTGGCTCTGAGGGATTGGGATTTCTTTAAGTGGAACATGTCTAATAGCTCAGGGTTTGACATGGCCTTGTATGTTAAGCAGAGATCGCCTCTGAGTAGACGATATGCCACAGAGTATAGCTGGTGTTTTTTTAGACGGTCAGCATAGGACATCTGCTTTAGGCCTGTGATTCTTTTAGTGAGGTATTTCTGTGGCCTTTCCAGCTGTTGCAGATGTCTTGTGAAGTACATACCAAATGGGGCGTTGTACTCTATAAGGGATCTAATGAGGGATGAGTACAGTGGGACAATGACCTCCTTTTTTCTGGATGAAAAGTCCTTAGTGATGAGGTGTGCCACATAGAAGGATTTCCTGACTGTTGTAAAGAAAAAGCTGTATTCTATATTTCAAAACAAAGTGTGGAAAATTGCTAGAGCTTTGAGGAAATATTTGTTCAGATTACATGGAGGCTGATAACATTTGCAGTAACAGGTGTCGTAATGGCACTTCAACTATTCCGGAGGTGAGGGGACCACGCGAGGACAGATGGGTTAGATATAGGCACAGTGAATGTGGCATTTGTTTGTGTATGTGTTCATGTTGTTTGTGCCTGTAAGTATGGGAGAGAGACTGAGAGGGAATGAGGCTGCCTATACGAGCTGCAGTTTACTACCACAGTGTGCATATTAGCAATCGTCTGCATATTGGCAGTTTATCTAACTAACCAACAGAGTCTAGAGTTCAGTCCTAACCTCTGGTCACTATTTGCATGCTATTCCAATGTCCGTGTAGGCAGTATTTAAGTACTCCAGTTTTCTCACACTTTCCAAAAATTGTTGACTGGTTAGATAAACTGCCATATGTGTGTGTGTGTGTGTGTGTGTGTGTGTGTGTGTGTGTGTGTGTGTGTGTGTGTGTATGTGTGTGTGTGTGTGTGTGTGTGTATATATACATACATACACACACACATATATATATATATATATATATATATCTATATATATATATATATATATATATATATATATATATATGAATATATTGAACACTCACATGAGTGAACATTAGAAGTTCAAGCCTGGAAACTCAAAAACAGAAGCTCAAATGGCACGGACCTTCATTGTGGAGCAACAAATGTCAATACAGCATGCAGCTCTGTCTTATGGATATCTGTATGCAGGTAACTTTAAAATCGCACAGTACTAAGGAAATAACATACAAGTTAAAAGCTGCATGCTTTTTATTTTCTGTAAAACCAATGATACTACTACACTTTAGCACTTCAAATAAAATTTTTAAGGACTGGAGGCAATATATACTAAAACCACATTTTAAACAGTGCAGTAGTTAAAAAACACTGATATAGAAACGGAGGTAAAAAGAAATAACATCATGAAACTGTGAATTCTTAAAACACAAAGACAAAAAGAATAAAAAAACACTTTATTCTTTAGAGAACCAACACCATGATGTAGAGGGATAAAGCTCTGACTATCATGAAGATGACTTGGGTTAAGTTAGTAACTTGGGCATCTGAAGTGCTGACAGGAAAGACAGGTCAGCCCATTTAGGGAAGGGAGGACTGCATTTGAAGGATATACAATACAATTAGATTTCTGTGACAGAGGCTGTGAAAACCCACTGCAAAGTGCTTCCTGAAGGTGGGTACTGTGGCTTGCCAATTTCAACTACTTGTGGAAGTGAGAGGCAGTTTGGTGCTATCTGCCTATTTTATCCCACAAAGCCATAGGGTGTTACCAAGTTATCTGTGAGGAACAGGGCATAAATAGAACCCCCAGCTAATACATATGTTGCTGTACTGGAATGCCTCAGTCTCTTCACTTGCTCTGAGCATGCACTGGAGCATGTCTGGGGGGTGGATAGGAGTCCAATCAAATTTGTGCATAAGGAGAAGCACCAGTGGCAGCTGATGATTAGCTGCAGAGTACAGGGAAAGCAACAAATATATATTCTTTAAACAATAATAATTCCCATGGATTAGTTATATTACATCCCCTTGCAAAATCATATAGCAAAAATATTATATAATTTTATTCTCCAAAAGTGTCTTAGAATGTTATTTTTAGTGTCATGCTGTTCTAATAAATGTTGCCATAACAAAGAACTGAAAGAAAGCAAAACTGGAGCACTGCACATTTAACATTATTTAATTATTTCTGGGAATAGAATTTTACACGTGCTTCTTTTCACACTCACACTATTTGTATGTGCTTCCTGTGTACCCCATATTGTCACAAATAAATACATGTATTACAGATTACAGCAGTTACCACCAAATGAGTACCAGGCTGACACTACTGACTGCAGTTTTGAACACCTGGACCCGCCCCCCGGCGGACCTATGTTAGCACTCATTCCTCGGGCCACACCACACCTGGTCCCATGTTAGAAATTGTTCTTGGGTTAACATTGGTATAGGGATTCAGTATTCAAACTTTTAAGACATTGTAGTCTTCAGCATTTTGGTCTTTCTATATCTTGGAATTATGAGTTTCAAGATTGTGTGCTTCAAGACTGTAATAGTAAATTATATATCTATATCTATCCATCCACAACCCCTTTTTCACATGGGTCAGGGTGTCACTTCAACAGTGACAATCTTCTAGAGCCAAGGTTTACACCGCCAGCTGGCTAGTACTGCCGCAGTAGTTCTTCAAAACCATGCACAGTGATACCTGTGGCCAAGTTAGACTATGCAATCCACCTACTGCATGTCTTTGGAATGTGGGAGGAAACAAGAGGACCCAGAGAAAACCAACAGCAACACAGGGAGGACTCAGAAATCACTGCAGCTGAGAAGTGAACCAGAGAACCTCTTGCTGTGACATGACAACACTGTCCACTCCACTACTCCATCACTACTGGGCTGCCCTATGACAACACTATCCACTGCACCACTGTGTTGCCATATATCTATATCTATCTATATACATATATGGTTTACTACTGAATGTGCGAATGCACTTCGTTCGAATGGTGACCTCATCGAAGTGTTTGCACCAACCAAAACTGCGAAAACTGTTCGTTAGCGAACCGAAACCGCGAAAACTTCGACGATCGACATTACCGGCCGTGCAACACCTCCACACCCATGCTACCATGGGTCGGATAGGGGCGAGGTTTTGCCGTTCGCACATCTGGGAGTCGGTGTAGTGGCGATCGCAGTTCCGTTAGGTGCAAGGCAGTCGCACATGTCGGGATCGACATTTCAATAGTAAACCTATATATATATATATATATATATATATATATATATATATATATAGCTCCTGTTAGATGTCCTTTTTTCCATGGATGTAAATATCTTATTAGTTACTGAGTAAATGACTGAGTGTCATATTAGGTCCTGTTTGGAGATATATTGTTATTAGTTGGCTGCAAATTAGCTTTTCTAGCAGATTTGCTAAGGGCAAAACATTTGCTATAGGTGTACAGAACTGTTGCCTGAAATATGTCTTACACATGCACATTTCTCATAGTGGAGTGTGTTGCCCATGGCAAAGGTGAGACTATAAACAGATTTGAGTGGTATATTGATGCATGAATTTGCCATGCTGACCAACATAATGTGAAAACTCAGAGGCGATCTCTGCCTAACATACAAAGCTATGTCAAACCCAGAGCTGTTGGACATGCTCCACTTAAAGAAATCCCAATCCCTCTGAGCTACACGCTCTAGGGACCTAAACCTTGTCACCACAATAAACAGAACATGCCGGAGGGATAGATTCCTGTCCCAGAGACTTCCCATATTCTGAAATAAACTACCTATCTATATCAAACAAAGCTCCTCATTAGCACTCTTCAAGAAAAATCTTGATGATTGGATGGGAAATAGGAAATTCACCCCGGGGATCACCTCTGTGGCTCTGCTTGACAGTGGCACAGGAAAATAATTTTCTTGGGTGGCAAAAGCCAGAGTACCTTTTTGGCTGGGCTTGTATAGGCCCCAGGGCTGATAGCCTAGTACCTACCTGTGAACCTACGAACCTATGATACCAGGTGTTTTCCTTCCTTATCTAGGCTGTTTCCTAGGTGCAAGACAAGCCAATCAGTTTTTTCCTTTTGAGAGGCTTTCAGACATCCTTTCCATGATTCCAGCCCTTCTATTACAAACATCAGTGCCAACCAGACTTTAACTTAGAGCTGTGAAGATTATAAATGTCTGTTTCCCTGTTGCTTCCTACATGAGACATGACAGTTTCCTAATGGACATAGAAAGTGAAATGGCAGCCAAGCCTTGCAGCTGGCACATTCAGTAGTGGCTGGATCCAAACAACTTCCAAAAAGACAAAGTATTCATAGAACCACTTCCTAACATGACTTCTACAATGAGTGCTTCTAATATGGGCTATGAAGGTATTTCAAATTGAAAATAGTGCAGGGAATTTGGTACCAGATAAGACTAAAGTTTTGTGTCGTTGTAGTCTCAGTCCAGGTTCTGCAAGAATGGATACCACATAATATTGTGGATATATGCTATGTCAACAAAAAGAGAGTTGTTCTCTAACTTTTTTGAAGCAAGGGAACAAGGGTACAGCAATGGGCTTTCTAGACTCAAAGTCAGTCTCATGTTAAATTTAACTTGGAGATTTGACTTAACTAATTTGTGGCAGTGGTTTATTGTGTGTTTTGGTTGTTTGTGTTTTAAAATTTCTGATTAAGCTGTCCGTTTCATTTACACCTCAGTTATATGAAGTTGCGTTAAAGAAAAAAAGTGTCCAACTGTGTTTTTTTATATATGTGATAGATGTCTATGAAGTGAGTTTTTCTTTTTGTTATTCTACATTCCAAATGAGAGGTTGTGATATGACTTGCTTTCATAATCCAAATGCATTTTTTCTAACCATGTTCCTTGTGATGTGGTAACTGTACAATATACCTGTCTGAGCACACCTACTGTAGTATAAAGTGTTTGCCCCTCCCCATGGTGGATAGCCTGCTTTTGTATCCCCAGAATCTATGCTGATAGTTTAAGAAAGCACATGCAGAAAAAAATGACTTTGGTATTTTTATACCAAGTTAGCTTACCATCAGATGAGATGAAAAATATGGTGCTCAAGGGTTTTAGTAGGTTATCTTACATGTAGGAGAGCAATCCTATGTGCAGAGAAGCTGATATCAATATAAAACTGACATTCTTTTTAAAAGAAAACCTTTAACGGTTAAGCCAGCAGGGGCAGTGATACGTGATGGCACTGTTATCCTTTTTGTTTATCTACATATCTCTGAAATGCCAGGAGGTACAAATTTGAATGTTTTTCAGTATCTAGCAGAAACAGAACAGGGAAGAACATTAATTAGAACTGCAAAAAGGTCTGTAACAGACAACTACTTACATGTGAACAGATGACCAAATAATTAAACTCTCTGTTTGCCAATGCCGTTGGTAAAATATGGAACTCCCTTCCTCCTCGACTCACCAATGACACCTCCCAAAACAAATTCAAGAAAAGTCTATTCTACCATTTTAAAACCCAGTGGCTCTGCCAATGCTCTAACCCAGACTAACCCCTCACTCCCTCAATCTCTATATCAATAATGGAGTACCTAAAGTATAAAAAGCTATGCTCATTCTCCGAGACTATCATTAAGGAGTTTTCTAAATGTAATTGCATATACTCGTATGTCTTTGTTTCCTCTTTTGTATTAATTATCAAAAGAAATGATATGTAGTCTGTCTAATATGAATGTAACTTACTGTCAATGTGGAGCTTTTCTCCCCGGGCCTCCGCTGAAAATGGACATGCATCCAGTCAGACTATCCCGGTCAACAAATGTAAAATAAATAAAATAAAATTAGTGTGGCTTCCCCATTAGGCAGAATTAGTAGATAAAGTAAGGGAACGGGCTATACTGATATGTTTGTTGTGAGACAGTTAACTGGATATGATAACACCAGGCACATTCAGTGAATATGAGTCCCCAAATCTGTAAATTTCTAAATAAAACTGAGGTTGGGAGGATACAAAACTCCATGGTTTCTAAATGTAGCAAATGTAGCAAACACCAGTTTAATTGGATCCAAGGCTATTTGTTAGAGAAAAAATGATGCACCTTTTCTGCAACAATCTTAAAATTAAATAGATGTTTGTCTTTAGCAAAAATGCCCTTTTGCCCCTTTGGCTACTTGAAGTGATGAACTTTTGTTTTATTGTCTTAATTTGGCTAAACCTATCCAGATCATGAGTCAACAGGATGAACTATCCTAAAATGATCTGGTTAGGTTTAGATAAATCTAGATAATAATTACTTACTTGAAGGAACTGATTTGTCTTTGTGCTTGCCTCAGTCCTACTATTAGACATATTAACAGATAGACCTATTAACAGATCATAGCTAGAGTTTTCTTGTATATCTGAGCATATGTTAAAACATATTGGCAGCACTGCATCTGTGGATTTACTGCAGAGCTCTGACTCCATGAACATATAGGACTTAAGCTACTACTGGCATTAGAACTGCTCAGCACAGAAAACTTTAACTCCAATTCTCTCCAGAAAGCACTGCATATCTAGAATGCTCAAGGTATTTCATGCCGTGAAAGAACTTTGTTTAAGTTTGTTAGCCCTAGGCTAGTATTTTATATTTTACAGGTAAACATTTTGGGTGTGTGGAAATAAATAAAGGTATGATAAGGAGATGTATCCCTAAATACTTAAAAAAACTGCTGAAACAGAATAGGAAACAGGGAGAAAAAAATGGGAGAATGAACAAGGAAAATATATAACACAACAGTTTATGAAATAATGCAGGTCCATTGTGCATGTGTGTGGTGCACTAGGGAGATCTCAAGGCAATGAGATGCTTGGGTCACAGACTGAAGAGAGTAAGTAGAGATAAATGAGTACCCTGCATATACAATGTCTATGGGCTGAAACAGTGGAAATTTGAAAAACTAAGGCAATATGGTTTCACCAGTCTTTATGTACATCCTGGGATGTCCTACATGATATCACAGGGGCTGAAATAAGGAGCATACAGGTGCCTAGTAGAAACAAAATAAATTATAACTTTCTTATGATTCCAGTGAGTAATGCTAAGCTGTGGGAAACAGTTAAAGATATTGTAAATCCTAAAGGTTCAGGTCTAGAAGGAATCATCTTGAAATTTTATAAAAAAGAAGAATCCCAAATAAGATAATGGTATAGCTTAAGGAAATGTATATCAGAATATCTATGGTGATGCATTAAATCTGCAAGTGTTTGGCCCTGGGTTACTTAGTTTTCTGAAAGGTCATTTGCTATACGAGGAAAGAAACAAACAAGGAACCGAAAAACTGACAGGGTAACCTGCTTTGGAGGGGTTGGCTTAATGGTCAAAGTCTTTACCTCACAAATATATGGTACAGGGTTTGATTCTGACCTCTGATTATTGGCTAGGTTTATAATAGTCTGTAGACTGATAACCTAGTATTTATCTATGAACCTATAAAGGGTTGTGATGCCTAGAAGCTTGCCATGTATCTATATCATGGGATTTCCCAGTAATAGAGGACCACTAGAATGGAGTTTTAATGGATCTAGAATGGATTTCTGGCAGAGAATTCATTAGTGACCTATTCATGGTGATGATGCAGTTTTGTGTAATGGCCCACAGTCAAGTCATGAAATTGTTTTATTACTGATATGAGCTCAAAACCCACGGTGGTGGTGCTGCGTTAGCATTGTCGCCTCACAACAAGACGCTGTCCTGTTCGATTCTCAGCTAGAGCGACTTCTGTGTGGAGACATGCATGAATGGGCGTACCTTCGTTGAAGGTTGTGCGTCATGCCTGGCAAGCTGGTATGTAAAAATCAAATGCTAATCATTAGCGGACCGGGGTTCCGCTGTGGTGACCCCTAACCGGGAAAAGCCGAAAGACACAAACTGATATGAGCTCAAAATATTATATGCAACAGACAGTTATAGATAAGCCTCCAGAGGATGCAAAATGCATGTCTCACATACATTATAGTGGCATAACTGGGTGAGAAGAATTTCACGATGAGAGGAATAGGTCTCTGGGCTAACCATCAGCAAAGACATTTATAGATGACATTCCTTAGAATATGGACTATGAAGGATGCATGAAACTCATTAGTTGTAAGCAATTTGAGATGAAGAATATAAGAGAGTTTGGAAGGTTGAATGAAATAAGCACAATGGAAACTCAGGACTCAAAACTAGACTGGCTTTGGTGGGAGAGGAAAATGAAGACAAACAACAAGAAATGTTCATTTGGTAGCCTTGGAGGAACACCTGAAGCTGGCAGTGTATAACCTTTTCCCAAAGGGTGGTGGTGGATGGGTTAAATAACTTGACACTGCCAATTAAGTGTCAATCACCTTCAAAAATTAATACAGCCTTAAAAATCCTAGGCCCATGAGTTGTGCATCATATAACAGGCATGGAGTAACACAGTTATTATTTAATAAAGCTGCTTGCAAAAGGAAGTTGTGTCCTTTGTTTTTGTCTACAGATAATGCATTATTAAGTTAAAAACTCTATGGCAGTAAACTGGAGTGTACTCATTTACCAGTATGCCTTAATATACATATATTTGCTTATCTGCATATGTCAAAAGTGTCAGTGAATATCATTTATGGACAGTGAAATGAGGTATCTATTTGTACTTCTGAAGGTAGTGAAGTGATAATCTAGACATACATTTACCATAGGCAACTAAAGATTAATGCATATTTTATAAATTGCATCTCTCTCTCTATGTCTATATAGCTGTATGTATGTATGAATGCATGTAAGTAAAAGGGTGTATATAATGCATCTATATCTATATGAATCGCCATATGTACATAGATAATTAGATGGGTGTATATCTAATCATCTTATAAATAGCTACACACCAACACATGCACACGCACACACACACACACACACACACACATATATATATATATATATATGGAACCAAACATATTTTTCTAATCCAGAAAACAATACAACCTTATATTGGATAGTCTCTGTATGAAACTCTGGTCATTACAGTTGAATGCCTATTTCATATCCAGGTTGATCATTCTGAACCACATATCCCCACTTTACAATGTTTATTGAAGAAGAATCATATCATCTGTTACCCATCCATCAATAAAGCTAATATGATTATTTTAGAATAAACTTGCCTATACAGAATTTGTGATGGACGCTATCCACCAAGATATTATGACCAGTCACTACTGAGCCTAGGAGTAAGGGCAGTAAAAGAGCAGGACCCTGATCTGGAGTCACCACTTAATCGGCAGGTAATTTAATTCTTACATATTTTATAAAAGTCTGTGAGGAAAGCCAGCAATCTACCAGGTTTTTCTTAGTTTGTGATTTAACTTATTCACACCTACCAGCACTCACCTAATGAAGTGTCAAATTCCTATGTGTTGGAATGGCGGACAGCAGTTACTTAGAGCTCTAAGTCGCAGTTAAACTTGAATGTAGAAAAATATTTTGTAGTAAGTAAGTACAGTTTAACTTACTTATTCAATTTAAATAATCTTCTTACATTTAAGCTGCTTAATCACACCACTGAGTACTGTCATTTCACTACTGCAGAAGAGCTACTTTGTAAAACAGTGCCCTGTACTGTCTGCCTTTCAAGTGCTAAAGGCTTCATTGAGCCAAGGTAGTCACACAATTAGCACTGTAGGAAAAGAGTAGAACACAACATGACTGGCGCTACAGGTATGAATGAAGGCAGTATTTTTAACATCCTGCAGCCCACATCTGACTTATCTCATTCTGCCTACAAATTTTTGCATCTCATATAACAGGTGAACTAGTAAATAGTTTACTTCCTCTGTTAATGTCTGCCACCTTTCAGTATATTTTATTCTAATCTATGGTTCCTTCAGATAATATACAGCCCTTTAACTACATACTGGTGAGATCACAAAAGAGCCTATAGAGTTTAGTTTGTGTTATTTTACTCCTCAATACCACAACCAACTTGGGTGCTATTATTTTTGCCATTTTTATTAGATGCTGATATCAATAGAGAAGGAGAGAGAAAGAGAGTACTAAACTGTCCCTAAATCTATTGTATAGGTAAGTGGTGTGAAATATGGGCTGGAGTAGTGTATCACTTTTCCCCTTATTCCTTTCTCCTGATGTTGACCAAGAAACAAGTTAGATGGGCTATTGAGATCTAGAACTATCACTCTGCACCCATTCATGTAATTTCCAATATGCAAATTAAATTATACTGCACCTACTCTATTGCACATCACCTAAACAAGAGCCCTGCATGCTCTACTTTATGCCACCCAAAGGTTAGTTCAAATTGTCCCACCACATATCACCTAAGATGAGTTCTACTTGTTCTAATTTACATGTCACCAAAAGAAGAGTCCTAATTGTTCCACTGCACATATCACACAAAGGAGAGTTCTACGTGTTCCACTGCACCTGTCACACAAAGGAGAGTTCTACTTGTTCCACTGCACATATTACACAAAACAGAGTTCTACTTGTTCTACCACATGTAACCTTGCTCTACTGCACGTCACACGAAGAAGAGTCCTTCTTGTTCTACTGCACATCACTGAAAGCAGAGTCCTACAAGATCCAGTACACGTCACCCAAAGAAAAATCTTACTTGTTCTACTGCATGTCACCCAATGAAGAATCCTGCTTGTTCCACCACAATTGTCACTCAAAGAAAAGTCCTACTTGACCCACAGCACATCATCCGAAGGAAACTCCTATTTGTTCCACTGCACATCACCCAAAGGAAACTCCTATCTGTTATACTACACATGTCTCCTAAAGGACAGTCCGACTTGACCCACTGCATATCACCCAAAGGAAACTTCTATTTGTTCCACAGCACATCACCAAATAGAAACTCCTATTTCTTATACTACACGTCTCCTAAAGGAAAGTCTGACTTGTTCCACTGCACATCACCCAAAGGAAAGTCCTACTTGTTCCACTACATATCACCCAAATGAGTGTCATACTGGTTTTACTGCACATCACCCACATGACAGTCCTATTTGGTTGACTACATATCACCCAAAGGAGTATCAGAGTAGTTCTACTGCACATTTATGACAGGACAAAACTGGTGTTCATCAAGGATATCTTTAGTTTAATGAACAACATTTACTTTCTTTTCACTTGCATGTCTGTTGAAAATCAGAACAAAAATAACCTAGGAAGTACATTTTACTTTATTTATTTGATAGATTATATTTTAGATACTAGAAACTACTTAATGTCATTATTCTGCAAGCAAAGAATAATTGATTTGAGCCTGAATCTGTGTGCTTTCACCTTAGCAACCAGCCACATGATTCCATTCTATTCTGGAGTGTCATGCCATTAGAACAGTGCTTTGTGAAGTATCTAGGGATTACATTATCAAATGATATTAATAAAACATTAATAATTAATTATACCAATATTTTAAATAAAATATCTAATGAATCGATGGAATTTTTTTTACAGTGGAAGATAGGTTTTTCTTAATTAAAATGATTATATTTCCAAAAATATTATATCTTATACAAACTATTTCTCTTCCTGTTTCTAAAGATTGTATACATTAGTTCAATAAACTAATGTTAAACTTTATATGGTATCCAAATAAACCTAGAGTAGCATTATATCATCATTTAAATGATTGGACAGCTGGTAGAATTAGCCTCCCGGATATAGAAATGTATGCTTTATCTTCCATTAAGACAATAACATTATGGTTAAATTCTTCTTATTCTGCTAGGTGGAAACAAATACAGGAACAGATTTGGTTAAAATCAACTCTTCCATTGCCAGTTCAATTTAGTAAAGTATTATCCAATAATTGTGGTTGAAAAGGGGATATATTTTGGAGAATAAAAATAAACATATATGTTCTAAATATACAGCCAATGCATTAACTATATTTAAAAATTATCTGAATAAAATTCCAGAATTTGGAGTGTGGTCATTTCTATTATACCCTACAGCTTATACACAGAACAACATTAACACATTTGATGTTTCTAAAATGATTATACTTAAGGAAAAAATAATATATTGGCATCAACTAATGGATTCTGGAAAAGTTCTTTCTATGAATTACATTATGAGTAAATATGACATAAATGATAAAATGTGATTAGATATACAAACTTTAAGGCAGTATATCTTCAGTAAACCGCAGTTAATGCATAATACTATTAAGGATTCTGTCCCTAAATTTATAGAATTTATGATTATTATAAGAAATCAAGCAGTAATAGGAAAAGGCTACCTATCTAAAATATATAATATAATAAAAATACAAATGGTATTATAAAGATAATTTGGGGATTATTATAGATAAATGCATAATCAAACTCCTACTGAAAATGATAAGTTAATGTTAATCTCTTCAAAGCAAATAATTATTTTGTTGTAGTTTAAGTTGTTTTCTTGGAAATGTATACATAGAAACTTTATTACTCCTCATAAAATGAAATTAATGAATGTTTAAATAAGATATTGAGTGTTGGAAATGTACATTAAAATTGAAAACAACTGGCAGCATATGTTTTATGACTGCAATTTGCATAAAGCATTTTGGGAAAAATTGACCTTTTACTGCAAACTGTTTTTAATGACAAAATTCAGTTAACTAAATCTTTGATTATTTAATCTTCCAATATCTAAATGTGCTCCCAGATCAAAATATTAACTTTTATGGACTTTATTAGGTATAGCACATAAAGTAATTACTATGCACTGGAAGAGTGAGTCTTGTCCTTTGTTTAAATAATTTAAAAGTATTGCTATGAATGTTTCTCAACTGGAACTGTGTACATTTATGATCAGAACTGATAGAATCACTTTGTATTATAACTCCTGGTTAAAAGTTATAGAGCTACTCGAGACAATTGATTGTAGCATAATATGAAACAGAAGTATACTTTGAATTACTAATAATTGTTTTAGTTCAGTAGACATCTTTGTAAATAGTTTTATTTTAATTTACTGCTATGAAGTTTTTCTATGTGAGTGGTTAATTTGTTCAAAAATGTATGTTTCTTTTTTTCCTGTTATAAATTGTTACACTTTTTTAAATTTTAATAAAAATATTTGGGAAAGAAAGAACAACACTTTGTCAAAAACTGCTCTTCAAATTTTGATTAGATCTTAAATTTTATTGTAAATATATGTTTGATAACAGCTGCAAATATTTTATTTATTTATTTTTTGGTCTTCATATTTTGTTCTCTCTCAAGTCATGTTCCTTCCTACTGCTGCCATATTAACAATTGGCTTCAAATATTCATGGTGATATACAGTTTTGAAAGCTTTAGAAGTCAGCTATCAAAATGACTTGGAGATTGTTCTGAAATAAAAAGTCTGGTCCACCCATCTTAATGTGACAGATGTACATGAACTGACCCCATACCACTATACCATTAACGCATAACTGCAGATATAGACCTATACAAGCAAACGACAATGTTGCGCTTTCTATAGGGCCTAAAAAGTGTTACTGCAGGTTCCCTCATGCAGTCACCCAAAATATATCAATGTCTAATCTCAGTTCTTTTTAATCTCTCCCTGACATTTATGAACTTCTCCATTTATCTGTACTCTTAATACTATATGCATATATAGATAGATATTTCAGCAATGAGTCACCTCCTCTCTTCCAGCTGTCACAATAAGGAGAATAATTCAGTGTACTACAATCTCAGACTTTGCAGCCCTGGCACTTTCACCAGGAACCCATTTTAATGTGTTCATTTGGACTTTTAAACTCTATGATAATGTCCTATCCCCTCTATTCCCTCATTATTTTGGTAAATCGAGGGTAAGTCTGCTCTGCTAACATCATCTTCCTTTGTTTCTATGACTATTAAACTATACACAGTACTACAAATGAAACATTAGTAATTTAACCTTTGACAACAGGATGATGTCAGAAATTCTGCAGAAAATCTTATTTTTATTTGCAGTTATGTTATAAGTTGTCATTTGCATTCCCATATTTTAAATTCCTATAACACATATGGACTCAGATATGACCAAAGGATCCAGTATAAACTCCTTTTATTTATTGCTATAAAACAATATATAAGCACTTTCACAGTTAGAATCGCTTCTTCAGATGTGACGAAACAAAAACAGATTCAGCTAAAAATACCAGTTTTAATTTACAAGTGACCAATCACAAAGTGCCCATATTTAAAGGCAACAAGCATCACAATAAACACAAAGCTATGTGAAAACACATATAAAGACTAATTAAAACACAAATATATACATAAAAATGCATATATAAAAACATTAAAAACTTTACATTATCTGAAAAGTGGTCTGGCCTTAAGCATAGGTTTGATAGCAACCTTGTCATTGAGACCATGACCAAAATCACTTCTCAGTCTAATAATACATTTAGCTTCTAACTGTTCAGTCACATTGCTTACATCCCCACCATGAATATTATCATATATTCTACAAATAGCCATAAACTTGAAATTGTGCTCATTAGTGGTCTGTTTTACGTGTTTAGATAAAGCACTGGACACATTACGGTTACTGATATGATATAGGCATTCCTTAACTCTGTCCCTTAAAGTCCTATCTGTTTTGCCAACATAACATTTGCAACATAATAAACAATATGCTAAATACACAATATGCATTCAGTCACAAGTGGCTCCTACATTAAAAAACATAATTTTTACACTGATCAGTATGTGACAATTTCCCTGTACTATCTATAAATCTACATACAGGGCAACTACCACAAGGTTTAGTATATATAGTTTAACCTACTAGACGCAGTATTGACCCCAGGATGACATAATTGTCTTTTCAGAGACCTCATATTTTTGAACAAAAATTTTGGTCGATCATCTATCAATTCTCTGATCTCACTATCAGTAGTTAGAACAGGCCAAAATTTCTTAATAGCATAAGTAAAGGAGTCAACATTGTTAAAATAATACATTGGCACTTTTAACTTTCTTTCTAAGATGACTTACACAACTGCATTATGTTCATCATATTGATCACTGCTGCACTAGTCCTAGCTATATGGATAGGTAATCTCAGCTTACTACGTTTGGGAGGTAGAACAGGAATGGTCCTAGCAAAGCCTGGTCTATTCCTAGAGAAGGAATCAAGCTTATAGTGGTTTGTAAAAGAATGCACAGATGACTAAGCTGCTGCTTCTAGAATATTTCTAGAATCTAGCCCTTTCCAAAAAAACATAGACAAAGCCAAGACCCTGGTAGAATGGGCCTTGACCCTGCCTGGAATAGTTTTGTTGTGGTGAGTATAACAAGCAGTAATAGCTTTAGACAACCATTTGGAAATAAATGTCTGTAGCCTGTTGTTTTTCATTTATTTTTGTTTCTTAGTTGTGTTTGTTAACCATTTGGAAATAGTCTGTTTTGTCACAGCTTGTCCCTTCTTTGTACCTTCAGAAGAAATGAAAAATTGATCTGAAGATCTGAAAGATTTATTTCTGTCAAGACAGTAGCCGAGTTGTCTGTGGACATCCAATGTATGGAGTATCTTTTCTCCCTCATTTTTAGGTTCAGGAACGAAGATGGAGAGATGGATAGTGTGCCTTAACATAAACTCAGATACAACTTTAGGCATAAAAGAAGGATTAGTTCTCAAAGAAATCCTGTCACTGTGGAAAATGAGACTAGGTTGACTCATCATATGAGCTTGGAACTCAGATATTCTTCTTAAAGAGCAATCAGTAAAACTGTTTTCCATGTTAAGAACCTAAAGTTAGCCAGATTAGCTGGTTCAAATGTAGCAAGTGTTAACTTCTTTAATACAAAATTAAGATCCCAAGGAGGAGACACTATTTTTTCTTATCTTACAAAAAAACTTTCAAAAAAATTTTTACATGCGAATGCATTAAAAGAGCAGGCTCTATGGGCAGACATGCTGAAATGGCTGATAAATGAACCTTGATCGGGGAGTAAGAAAGGCCATAGTATAGTAATTCACACAAATACTGTAAAAACAGAGAACAGTTAGCCCTAAATGGATGATGGTTATGTTGGTGGCACCAACTAGAAAACTTTTTCCATTTGGTAATGTATGACTTTCTAGTAGCAGGCTTCCTTGCTTCCATAATTACCTACTGCACATCCTTAATAAACAGGTGCCTAAAAGGAATTAAGAACCTATCATCTAGACAGTCAGTTGAAGTTGACTGGGGCTGGGTTGTATCAAACATCACTGATTTTGTGTGAGTAGATCCATTCTGTGAGGAAGCTTGTGGTAATTGCCCCTGGACATTTTCAAATGAAGGCAGAACCACTGTTGCCTGGGCCAGAATGGAATCATCACAATTATCTTGGGGAAATCATTCTGAATCTTCAGATGTACCAATATCAGTGGAAAGGATGGAAAAGCATACAGGTACAGTCCTGTCCAAGAAAAGAAAGGGCATCTGTATTCCAGACCTTCTTTCATGGAGTACTGGAGCAGAATCTTACCAGCTGATTGTTCATAGAGGTAATTTCAAGGAACTCCCCACAGATGGATCAAATCTTGGAAGACCTCCTGATCTAGTTTCCAATTATGAGGGTCTGCCCTGGTCCTGCTCAGCTTGTCTGCAACACAGTTATGCTCTAATGGAATGCAGGATGACTGTACGGTCAGATTGTGCCATGAAGCTGTATCCCAAGCTAACTTGGCTAGTTTGCAAAGAGGTTATGACATGGTTCCCCCCTTGTTTGTTGAGATACCACATGAATATGGTATTGTCTGTAACAAGTTGAAGAGGTCCAGGGGACCAAAGATAATTCACAGGGTTGAGTGCCTTGATCAGGTTAAACATTTATTTTATATTTCTGTGCTTGCATCTGTCCTTGGTGTTCCACACACTTTGCACTTTTATCCATTCTGAAACTGCTTCCAGACCAAAGTCAGTAGTTTATGTGGTGACTAACTGCTCTGGAGCAAGGATGGAGAAGGGGAGACCTAGATTTAGGGTTCTTTGCTTTCTCCAGCATGTGATCTCTTTTCTGACAAACACCAGCACTGGTATTTGAAAAGACAAAGGATGCTGGTGCTGTGGAGTCTTGCCAGGGGTATCATGAGAACTGTAGATGCAATGAAACACAATATTTTGAAGTGTTCCCTCTCAGTGACAGAAGTGTGAGTAGAAAACCTTAGAAATTGATCTAAATATTGAAAAAATGATCTAAATATTGATCTATTTTTTTTCCTGTGGAAGAAAAGCTATTTAAAATGAGATGTCTAGTTGACAGCCCCAGAATACAATCCTGTGTGAAGGAGTCAAAAAAGATTTTTGAATGTTCTCTTGGAATCCCAGCTTGTGTAACAGATCTCTACCCAAGTGAAAGATTCCTGACACTTTGAAAAAGACACTGCAGAGGTAAGCAAGTTGTCTAAATATGGAAACATGTGGATACACTGTATCCTACAACGATCTGTAACTGGAACTAGACACGTTGTGAACACTCTTGGCACAGTGGATAGTCCAAAGGGTAAGTCAGAAAACTGATAATGTAATCTGGACACATGGACCCTTTAGAAACACCTGAAGTCTGGATGAATAGGGACATGCTATGATAAGCATTTTTGAAATCCAGTGTTACCATGAAACTTGAAAGAGGAAGAAGAGGCAACAGGTTGTTAAGTGACATCATTTTGAACTTGGAAGTGTCACACACAGGTTTAGGAAAGAAAGATCCAGAGCTGTTCCCCAACATTTTCTTTCTTTCTTTCTTTCTTTGTCAGTAACACATCCTTGAATAAAATTCTTTTCCAATCTGAGAGAGAGAAACTTGTTCTATCATTCCCTTGGACAGCATATGATGGACAGGTAGAAATAAAAAGTCTAGTCTGGTGGATGAGGAATTACCCCCTGAAAAGGAGGCATTTCCTCCCACTGCCATTTGTAACCTTGATTAATGATCTTTGGAATCCATTTTTATGAAACTGTTGCCAAAGGGAAGAGTGGAGATTCAGACTTTCTGGATGGAAAAGGGACTGCCAGGGTGGGAAAAGAGGAACAAGCTCCATTAAGTAGTCATTCTGACTTGTTGGACTCTCCTTGGTTGGGGGGGGGGTCTTGTATTCTCTTTGGAACCCCTTGCCATTTCTTCTTAAACATCTATTTACTTGCATTTTGTTGAGATTGTTTATATTTTTTGTCAAATTTAATGAAGGGTTAGAGAATCCCTTAGGAAATTTGGAAAAGGAGGGATGAAAAATCTTAGAGTTTTCCTGTATCAACTTACCCCTTTAATTGCACTTTTTGATCACCTTTGCAGCACAGGACCCAAGAACTAAATCTCTATCCAATAGAGAATTTAAAATCTCATTTTCACATCTTCTGGGTGATTCTGAGAATGCAGCCAGGCAAACTCCCTCAAAATAGTACCAGTGGCCATAGCCATGGAAGAAATATCAACAGAGTCATACACACAATCTAAACAGTGTGCTGTGACTTGTAAAACCAAATAAATTAAATGTTTAAAAGCAGACAAAACATTCCTCATATGTTCACAATTAGTCAGAATGAACTTTAGCATATGAGCCTGACAATTCAAAATGCTGAAAATCAAAGTTGCAGGTGTACCTTTTCCCATACCTATCAATAATCTACCCATCCTTATTAGAACGACTAGGATTGGAATTAACTAAATGTTTGAAATATTAACTAAAGCTATAGCTGCTGGGTCAGGTTTGGGATGAATGTATAAAAACTTAAAAGAATGAGAAACTTTATACATCCTGTTAGCCTTTTTATGGGCAGTAGGCTCACTATCAAGACAATTACAGGCAGTGACACATACATCCCCCAAAACTGGTGAAGGCTCTATAAATTCCTTCTGTAACAACTCATATTATTTTCTGAGGGACTGTGAAACCTCAGTGTACTCCCACTGAAAACACTGGCACATTGTGGAAATAGTCTCAGAGAAAGACAACCCCCACAGGCAGAATCAGAAACTGAGCACTCCTCTGAGTCTGAATCAGAACACACTGTATCTGTCCCTTCATCTTCCTGTCCAGATTCAGAATCTTGAACCTCTTCAGGAAAAGAGGTATCAGTCTTTCTTTTACCATAAACCACCTTATAAGAAGGATCAATAGCCTGAATTAAACCCTGAGACACACCTAGTAAACTACTGAGGAAGAGAAGATACATGTTTAGTTTTCTATTTCTTCACAGGAAAAAAAATGGTTTTCAATTGATTTCAACAAGTTTTAAGCTGATAGGAAAAAAGTGTGCTCCACTTTAAAAGTACAGTTAAGTATCATGACAGTCCATTAAATCACTAACTCCTAAACAGGAAAGTACAATAATACTTTTTTTAATGTGAAAGATTTTCCCCAAAGAAAACTTATTGTCTCAGAAAAGAACAACATTAGGTTTGCCCCCATCTGGTATTTTTCTGGACTATCCAGAAATCAGAATGATTCTATGGTAGTCCAGAAAGTACTGTACAAACTTCAGTATTCTGCGTAGAAGTGTGGACAAAATGCCAGAGTTTGTTAAAAAGCAACCTCTGCCTTTTTTTTCACAAAAAAGTATTACTAAAGGAATGCAGTAGAGTCAGAGATACTCCCCAACAAAGAAAAAACAGTAATGCTATGTATATTAGACATGTGAAAATGGGCTAAAAGGGATGTTTCACCATAGTGACATATGCGTTTATGTCATAAAATGGGTGTGGTTGTGGGTGGGGATGGGTTGGACCTGGGCGGAGTCATGGGCAGAGGAGGGAGCGTGGCTATGGTCCAGTTTTCAGCATTGCAAGAGGTAGAAATCCTAGTGTAAACATTTGTGTAGTAACAAAGACATGATTTAAAGTTGCTGAGAGTAACCCAGGAATGCAAAGTTGTAATGCCTTTCATACCTTTAGACCAGCAACTGCACAGGAGGGAACTAAAGGTGGAGGGAGGAATGTCAGTCTATATTACGACCAATCTCACATCCAAACTAGTTAAAGTGTATGACCCACTGGAACTCATACATGTACAAGTCACCATAAACAGGGTGTCATACCATATCCTTTCAACATATAGGTCTCCTCCATGTTCCAGGAAACCCATACTATCTATCTCAATGTACTAGAGACCCTCACTGTTCAATTCAGTACGATATTCATGGGGAATCTCTACTACTCCTCTATAGATTGGGAATCCTACACCACTTCTAATGCACAAGCCCAGTGATTCCTAAACTTTGTTAATACCAACATCCTTGAACAGTTGGTCCATTATCCTACCAGGGGTACAAACATCCTTGACCTTGTACTCAATAACATGGGGGACCAATGTTCCTCACCCAATATAATATCTTAGCTTGTCAGAACTGACCATAAGGCAGTATTACTTGAAATAAAAATTAAATCTGGAGATATAGCAAAACCAACAACTTTTAGGAACTATTCCAAGGTTACCCTCTCTCTACTAAGCAAAACCTTGGCTAAATTCCAAGCACCTCCCAAACCCAGTAAATACCAGAGAATACACTGAGCTATTTACAAAATCTCTGTACAGCCATATTGATAGCTGTATAGAGTGAGCTGTGCTTACTCATATTAAGAATAAGATAAACTCAAAAGACAAGTCATTCTGGTAGAATCGCAATATCAATCGGTTATACAACAAAAGAAAAAAATCTTGGCCAAGCGTACGGGGAAAAAGCCATATATACTAAAAGCCCCCTGACTAATTTAAACAGGCAGATAAGAGGGTTAATTAATACATTAAAGACTAAATTTGAAGAAAAAATACCTTCTTAGGCAAAGGACAACCACAAAGCTTTCTGCAGCTATGTCCAGAACCTTAGAGGAAATACACAATAATGCACAGAACGTATTGTAAATGGCATCACTCACACACTGACCTAGGGGCCATTGTCATCCTATTGGATGACAGATTCAGCTCAAATTTCTCCCCACCCCTCTCAATAGTCCAAAGGAAATACCACATAACACAATCCCCCCAACCACTACTAGGGAACAGGCCATCAATGCACTTATCCAAGGCCAAAAACACTGCATCAGTGGGGCCTGATAACATCCTGGGATGTTATTAAATAGCTTGAAACATGACCTCTCTGGTTCACTTGAATCACTTTTCAGCTGGAGCCTTCTGTCAGGTTTTGTGCCCAAGGAATGGAAGATGGCTACAGTCATTCCCCTGCACAAAGGAGGTCCAACCACTGATCTGGATAACTACAGGCCCATAAGTCTTAACAACCTCATATGTAAGACCATGGAAAGAATCATCATGGACATGATAAATAAGGACATAGGTAACCTGCAAATTCTGGACCATCACAATTTCGCTTTGTTAAAGGAAGGTCATGCCTTTTAAATCAGGTGGACTTTTTTGAGAAGGTCACCAAAGCAATGGATGAAGGTAAGACTGTGCACACAGATTGTCTTGACCTGGCCAAGGCTTTTGATACAATACCCCACTCAGACATAGAAAAGCTTACTAATGTAGGTATAAATCCTTTTGTCATCTGCTGGATAGCCAACTGGCTCACTGATAGGACCTAGGAGTTCAAAATAGGTAAGGCCACCTCCACCAAGAGGCCAGTCACTAGCAGAGTCGCCCAGGGATCAGTACTGGGACTGCTCTTTTTTGCCATCTATTTCTCTGAAATTAAAGCAAATGCTGAAGATTTATGGCTGATTAAGTTTGCAGATGATTGCTAGCTGGGGGTTAGCATTGACACTGCAGACACTAGCATTCTTCAAGAAGGTCTATCTCTGATTAACAAATGGTACCAAAGTCATGGTCTTAAACTCACTGCTAAGAAATTCATAATTGTACCTTTTGGAAAGTCATCCATCCCAGCTAATTACCATGTTGATAATGCACACCTAAGAGTCAACCCAGTGGTCAAGATTCTGGGTATGCACATAGACAGTAGCTTTATCTTCCACTACCATGTGGTTATAATGGTGAGGAAATCCTTTTATGTTGAGCAACTTATAAGTAAGGGCATGCCATCTAGGTCCAAAGAGGTCATTATCCCACTGTATTCTGCCCTTATCAGACCAGTTATAGAGTACAATGCTTCCTTTGGTATGTACATGGCCTGGCATTTGCAGTAACCAGAATGACCTCAAATGTTCCTTACAAAAAGAATACACATCATAACAAAGCTGCCATATGCAGAGTGCCTTAAAGCCCTTTCCCTCTACTCAGTCTCCTATAGGTTGCTGAGGGGTAATCTATGCCTGGCTTACAAGGCATCGGCAAACCCCACACTTATGAATCTTCTGTATATTTGTAAGTCAAAGAGTACCATAAATACAAGGTCTAGGGACCTGAATTTTGTATGTTACTTAAACAGAACATGCTGGAGAGACAGATATGTATCTTAGAGACTTCCCCTCCTATGGAACAGGCTTAAAATCCATGTGAAGCTAAGTTTGTCTATTACTTAATTTATGCAAAACCTAAACAAGTGGATGGGGAATAACAAATTTACACCAGGCCTAGCACCTATGTCCGTCATGGACAGAGGTAGATTATAAATGCTTGGCCATCATTGTCCTTTTTGGATACAAAACATCATTATTCTTTAGGGACAACTTGGCTAGGCTTAGAAAGGCCCCTCCCCGAGTTGTTAGCCTAGTAACAGTCTATGAATCGATGACTCTATGAGTGCACATATTAACATCATACTTTAATGTACAGAAATGATGATTAACACTATTTGCTGAGCATCAAACAGGAAAATATAAAAATGCAATGAACTTAAAACAGTGGTAAATGTGAAATAAATAAATAAAACATGTCCCTGTCTATACTAACAATAGCGGTGGCTAAATACTACAATTTGATATAGTTTTGTTGCAGTCATAGATGAAAAATGAAAACGTTGGAAAAGGAAAGTGTTTCAGGTATTCTGTAGTGTACTGCAGGAAATTCAAAACATCTGATCACTAGACGTGAAAGAGAAGGGTTATGCGGACAAGGGAGATGGGAGAATAGGTGAGACAGAAAGATAACTGGAAAGATGTAAATTGAAGTAATTTAGGGGAAAACTGCCACTAATATAAGCTAGCAAAAGTGACCAAGAAGAGGGAGGGTCTAATAAAACAATAAAGAGGATAGAGGGTTCGGTGTGAAATAAGCTGCCAAGCAGAAAGGAATGTCGAGTAGTTTAAGTACTGAAAATTAGCAGCTGCCCTTATAGTGCAAGCACTTAGTAATAGAAGAATAGTGTTGATAATTTTTACTTGAATTCCACAATGTGTTGTTTCTTATATTAAATGTCAGTTTTTTTCCAGATATTACTTGTGCAACTGGCATCGAGATCATCACCATATTGGTTGGGATTTGTAGTCTGTTGCATTAATCACTTGAGAAATGTAGGTTTCTTGCTGGAGATTAAAAAATATGTAAAGATGAGGTAAAAACTTGTGAGGGTAGAAAAATCAAAAAGCAATATGTAGTCAAAGGGATTAGAGTTTGTATGAAAAGAATTCTTAGAGTAACTCCTTGTACAAGCCACAACGGTGATTCACAAAGGGACAAGCAGAATTGATTTTGCACTTCTGTTGTTCATTTGCTTCACTTTACATACACTGAAGGAAGAAAGCCTGGCAAAGAGGCCACTTTCATAAAAATTTTTTTGAAATCAGCAAGGGGACCAGAAGTGCTCTGGAAAAGCAGGGACAGTCAAGCAGCTGGTTGTACGTTTTTATCCTGCAGTCAAAATGAAGATCAAGAAAGAAGGAATAATAAGGGGAGGGAGGGTGAGAGTTAAGTGGAGTTAGCTGACTCTCTCAACAGAACATTGTGTTTTAGGATTACCTCATTTGTAGGATTTTTTCTCGGGCAGATAGCAAATGCTAGAGGTGTTATGGGAAAGAGACAGGTAATTGGGAACACGTTTTTATAAGAGTGTAATGAATTGGCAGATTTTAAAACTATACTACAGACTACCCAGTCAGAAATATTGGGGGAGCAAATTGCTGTAACTGAGGAAATGATTCTTTTTGAGCTGGGACACAGAATCTGAATTGTCTAAGACATAGCAAGGTCTTACTAAGTTTAATGCTATTGGCTGCCAAAAAAGCAATTACTAGAACTTGGAAATCAAATGCTAAAACAACTGTAGTTGAAGTAGTAAATATTGTTAAAGAGATCAGAAGAAATGGAAGTGGGATGTTTGGAGAAGTATAAGGAGCAAATTACATAGAAATAAATGGAAGTTGTGGGAACAATACATGCATAATAATGTTCAAAAAGAGAAATGAGGTTTAACAGAAGGCAGGAATTGCACAATATATGTAATGTTGAAGTGTATGTCAGTTCTAAAGAAAATAAACAAATATGCAATGTATAATAAATGGAAAAAAAAACATTATTATGATTTGTTTTCTTTTCTGTTAATGTGTGTGTGCCTGTGTCTCAAGTGATAATTTAATAAAGGTGTTTAAAACAGAAATAAAGACTAATGAAAAGCAATCTATAGATACTTGTTAATGGCACATTTTTCAAGAAGAATCCCACTAACAGTGTCTATGACACGGATCTAGGAATAGTTATTGAGAGACGATTTGCTTGGGCTAGCTTTTAACACAAGACGAGAGTTCTTGAATCATATTCTAGCTTGGGAACTCTCACTATACAGGACAGCTGTGGCATCCACAGACTGAATAACAGTAAGCTCAGTGCACTGCAGGATGAGGCTGATGTAAAGCCTAGAGAACAGAGGAACAAAGATTCTTATATGTGGTATACTTAGTATAACGAGTAGAATGCCACCTTTATTTTTTCAGATATGAAGTTAACTGTGTTGCCACCTCATGAGATTTATGTTGGATCCAAATTCATGTATGATTGCTGTAGGGCAGGACAGTTGCAGTTTATGATATAAAGTCCCTTTGAAAGATCAAGGAATAGGGCAGGTATGATTGTGCCATAATGTAGACTTATACACACATACATATTCAGTGATGCAGAGCTGAGCATTGTCCTTGCTGGGACTGGAGTGTATCTGTTTCTATGTAATCAGAAAGATGTAAGTGCACTGCCCATTCCATGACATTCACAAGGGAACTGAAAACAGCAATGAGGTTGTAGCTGTTGGTTGCTGTTGACATGCCTCTTCTATGCAAGGGGATCAGAAATATGGTCTTCCACATAAGAGCCTGAGTGGAATTATTAGTGAATGAAAAGAAAGCTTTATACATTTTGGAGGAATGAGGACAGGGCCATCAAGTCTGTCCCTTTAATTTGGGTCAGCAGTGTCCTGATATGGAAATGACCAGCTTATTTAAAACCAAATTTTGGTTGTCCAGATGGCAGAGGGTTATACATATCTTTACAGCTGGTAGATGTTAGGGCAGAATTAGGGAAGGTTTTTGCTTCTATGTGTTTAATAAATGATTTATGCTTTGACAGAAAATGTTAGGGTTCAAGTGGCTGCTTCTTTGTCAATAAAAACAGTTGTGGTTTTGTTGTTTCATGACCTTTTGTAACAGCATCTCAAAATTCCATGTAAAAGGGCAGGTGACATAGTCTTTCTATATTGTGCCAGGATTTTTTCATAGAGATGCCAATCTTTTTTACAGACTCTGTCATAAAAGCTTGAGGTGACATGCTTAATTCTGATACTCTGACTTTTAGATTACATAGAATATTTAAGAATAATATATTTAGAACAATTAAGTATATCATCAATATATGGGGGTTGTTTGAGGGCAGACCTGTGTATGGAGTGCATCTATATTACATAATCAAACTTTTAAAAGTTCGAACATGATATGGTCAACACCATATGATCGAACTTTTAAAAGTTAAAAAAATGTAATAAAAAGCAATAAACCAAAGACAAAACATACCTGAACAGTTTAAGCAGGGGGGCAAGCCACCCTGCACCCCCACGGCCCCTGGTCTTTAAATATACCAACTCTAAGATCACACTACAGTGCAGAAAAGGGAAATCATCCCATTCCACACTGTATGCAGATCTCCATTGAAACGTTCAAATTTTTAAAAGCTCGATCATTTGGTGTTGACCATATGACGTTCAAACTTTTAAAGAGTTCGACAACATGATATAGACCACATGGAGTGATGTGGTTTACTTGTATTGGATTTATTTATTTTTTTTCTGTAGCTTCCAGCTTTGATATAGCTATGTATGGGTGTTAATTCAGATGGTGACCTAATGGCAAATATTTTATGATGGTCAGTAATAAAGTAGTTAGGAGGCTAGTAGCTAACATCATTGGAGTTTTCAAGGTGTGAACCCAGTTAATTATACTTACTTTGCCTACTTTCTTTGCATTTGCACTACAGATGGGTAGAATAATTAAATGGAGAAACCCTTATAACTAAATGTGTTCAACATAGGACCAGACATATCAAAGTTGAACTCACCAGGTCAGAGTACTTCTGCAATGGTGTTTTCCATTATTCAGGCTAAAGTGTCTTTAAACTGACATTTGGGTTTCTTATGAGGAATGTAGATTCTAGTACACTTAAAAGGCTTGTGGTGGGGACTAGGGGAACTTTGGTGATGATCACCTCTCTTCTTTGATCATGGGGCATTGATTATCAAACAGATTGCAGTTTAGGTTGTCCTTAGAGTGACTGGAGATTCTACCACATCCTGTTTGGGCTCTCAGTAACATCTAAATATGTTGTAACTTGGAATAATAAGTTTGCAGCTTTTAATATAAGATTCCAGTAAAGTTTCAGAGATACACACAATGTTAAGGTGATAGCGAAGGACAAAGGCTTAAATCAGCTCATTCTTAGGTATGCATGCTGCAGGCACTAATATGTGTAAGTTTTAATCCCTCAAAGATAGACCATAAGGCATTAAGAGGAAAAAGGAAGCTGACATTTATTTATTTATTTTATATTTGTTGACCAGGTTTGTCCGAATGAGCTAAGTAGCCCTTTTGCAGTGGAGGTCTGGGGAGAAAAGCTCCACATTTTCTACAGATTATAATTTACAAAAATAAGTAAACAATCAAAAACTGGTTTACAGAAAATATTCAAAGCAACATATACATAAAAAACAAGGATTTACTACAGTAAATTAATCATTATGTCTGTCAGATTTAGAATCCTACATCATTCAGTAGGACTAACAATAGTTTTGTCACCAGACGTAAAATCTTACATTAGATAAGAATTATGTAATGTGCTTAGGAGAGAGAAGTTAATATGAGACAATGTCTAGAGAGTTAGAGAAAGTTACACAGGTTGGCAGCAGATAGAGGTGTGCATTTAGGGTTGGTAAGCTGTTTAAGGGGGGTGGGTACAGAGGCAGTTCCTTTGGCTTAACAGGTATTCTTTAGTGGCTAGCTATTAAATTTGGGTGCGGGTGGGGTGTGGGGAAACATTATGATACACTTGCGATCACATTTAGATGTATGCTCTCAGGCCTGATAAGTATCCAGAGAATGAATTTCATATAATTTCCATGATCTTTTATACTATTATGTGGGCATAAGCTGTGCCAGGTTGTATCATGTATTTAGAATGTCCAACAGATAATCCTTTCTCAAGAATATTTATATTTCTCTGGTCTGTTACTTTTTTTTAACTACCTATAACTTGATTACACATAAAATGCACCTATATTAAGGAATGAGACAACTGTCTGTCCAAATTCATAGTGATGTAATATATTACTCCAATAATGACAATGCAACACTAAGTAATATATAACTATGGCATGCATTCTGCTACGACTGGATAATTCTTGAAACTCTAGCAAATTTCAGTCAGTTGAATTTTAAAAGTAAACCATTTTAGTAATATAATGTTGTTTACTAAACAGTCTACTGTGTTTTCTCTTGAAGGATTATATATGTACACTATGAAACCATATGCTTTGGTCGCAGATGCAACTATTAACTAAAGCAGATAACATTTTTATTAATATATTAACCATGTAAACCCACTAGGCACAATTACCTTTTCAGAAGTGACCTGGTGGCTGTCTGATTGACTGACTGTTTGAAGTCAAAGCACAGGGCTACAGTATGAAACATAAAACATGCTAGCAGCTCAAAGCCTTAATACCACTGTTTTTAATTTGCTACTTTTTCTTCAGTTTTTCCTTTTTATATCTTTTCCCTTAATCATTTAATATCTTTTTGTAGGGATTCAAATTTTTAATATCTTGTGGGCACTCTTTTGGGTACAGTCTGCACAAATTAGAAGTTATTGCCTTAGAGGTACATGTAATTAATATCCCTGCTTTTTATTTTCTGACAACTAATAGAGATTCTGCTTATGCAGCCTAAAATAGCTGGCTTTTCAGCAGTAGTGTAGAGCTATTATTACATCTGTTTGAGACAAATGTACAATAAATATGAGGGTGTTGGGAATGAAGTGAAGACAGGGCAAAAAGAGAACCTGGACACAATGCACAGAACATGATGTCATATGCAAAAGCAAAATTAGATATGCTATAATGAAACTAGACTGACTTGCAGCCAGTCTCTATCTAGAGTCTAGAATGTGACAGATTATTGCATTTGGAAGTCACTTATTGGCTTGCTCTACAAATGAACAGAAAAATGAGCAACTGGAAAAATCTAGAGCTGTTACTAAACACCACTGCACTCACCCCATCAAAAGGCATGCTTTTGCCATCTTAAAATAACAAAATATAGCAACAGACTTGTGAGGGACAGGGGTATTGGCCTTGTTGCCACACTGACATATGTATCTGATAATCTGCTTCTGTATTTACAAGAAGTTCTGTGCAAGAGTGTAACAGACCAAAGGGTGTGCATGAGTAGAAGACCACCATCTGAGTTAGTTTTGCTCAGGACAGTGGATGGCTTCCTGTAACACCATAAGGAAGGTTATCACATAACCACAGTGACTTGAAAGACATATTGTTGATGTAAGAAATCTATGCACTGTGCATAAATATTTATTTTTTAACCTGAAATTAAAGTAAATAGGATCCTGTCTTATCCACATGTAGAGATTTTATTTGTTTTGTGCTCTGTTTTTTAAGAACTGCGGCTATGCTAGCCATTTTAGTTTCTCACTTCAAAGAATGTCTTCTGGATTTAGATTCTTATTAAATTTTAAACACAAGATAATTTGTCTTGTTTTTTCACAGAGATATGTGAATATCTGTATACAAACACACCATACTTACATCTTCATCATTTATATTATCAGGTGTACAGTAAATACTTGTGATGATGCTGAATTATAAATAATTATTACAAATAAAAAAAGAAAAAATCAAGAAAGGTAATGTTAGTATGTCTTGCAACAAACATTAGCCTGGTTAAAGTGTTGTGAATATATTAATATACAGCATGAAATGTTCACCATTCAAAAATTGTACTAATATTCTAAACATTCCCCATTTGGTTACAGATTTCAATGGGCTTTAGTTACTGTTGCACTACATGCAGTGAATCCAGGTTTTGCTATAAAAAAGCCACTGAAACAACTTCTTACCCCAATTCCAACCTTAGAGAATTAAATGGCTTCTGTAACCTCCTTTGCACAAAGCCTTAAAGGATCTGCTAGAATTCATGAAAAATTAGTTCTTTTTCTCATTTCAACCTGAATTTCAATGAATACCAGCAGTAAAACAAGTATTTTAACATACATAATTTGCATTCCTTCCCCTCACTCCAACATTCATTTCAATGATGTTTTTTATGAATGTGTTGCTACATTCTTATTTTTAAATTATCTTGAGAAATCTTACCATAGACTTAATTGAAGGTGCATCCAGGGTTTTTGGAATACTACACTTACTTCCAAACTGTCCTCCACCCCATCAGTATAAGTGCTGTTTTTTTCTATGGTATTTGTCTTAAAGACATAACTAAACTTTGAGAGCATATTCTAAATTTATAATTCTGAATTACGAATTCAGAATAAAATATTTTAAATGTTTAATTGGATAGTAATATAACATGCACAAATCACTGGAATGAGTTAACTTTGGCTTTATTTTGGTGCTTGAAACTATTAATATTTGTTGCTGCTGTGCAGTGTAAAAGGTTGCCTCATTTAAAACACTTGTGTACACAATTGCCTAAATTATATATTCCTGATTACACTCATAGCTCATAAAATGCTTAGGTGATTGAAGACTCCCAACACTCCCAACACAATACATTTCTCCTTAAGCTTTTTTTAGTCTACTTTATTACTATATTGAGTTTTTCTGGCATAACTAGCACAGAAACGTGTCTGGTTAATAATTTGTTCTCATGGCGCACACAGCAAAAGCGGA
>NC_056735.1:763960999-764028499 GCF_019279795.1 Protopterus annectens | reverse complement strand
GGTGATTGTGCTAGGAGAAATCATCTGACATAATGCAAAACAATATCTGCTGGCATCTGAAGACAACTTGTATACAATGCTGTCAGGATATAGCTACAATTGTTATTTGGTTTCAGCAGTGAAAACTGTATAGCTAAAATACATATCTCCATATTTAGTTGTTTTCACTCTTATAATAAAAATCCATATTTCCCTTTTGGTAACGTGAAGCTGAAGCTGAGTCACATGGTGTGGCACTTGTGCAGCCTTATTCTGAAACTTCCTGTGTATCAAGGTTAAAAAGAAATAAAAACAGTCTGAATGTATAATGAATACTGCTGCTCCTTTAATGGAAATCAGGCTGAAAATACCTTTTCAATTACTCTCATCAACAACCACCCCTGCACAGAAAAGGAAAAAATAAAACAAAAAAATCACTGCAAGAAAATGTATACTCTGTGCAAAGGATCAAGATGAATGTTTGTGGAAAGGTTTTATAGCTTTTGGTTATGTGTGATGCAAAATCAAATGATTTCAGAAACACAGTTTAAACTGGAACAACTCTCTTCTTCTTTTGCCCTTGATAGATACACATTGTGCACACAGAATGTAACATGATGGCAATGGAGATGGATGCTATGATATCAGTGTTTTTCTATTTTATTGCAGCTTGTTTTTTTGTTCAGTTTGATCTACATTTTGATATTCAGGCTTTGCCTGCTAAGGTAAATGTATGCCGTCATATGTTAAAATAGATTTTATGTTATTTCCTACCTGGCTATGTGTTCAGTCTTCCTAATTTGTTGAACAAAATTGTTAAAAGTATAGTGCATAAGAAAAAAAAGTTGATTAAAGGAAATTTCAGTATCCACTCAAATTATTTTCTTCTGAAATCATTGGTCTGTTAACAGATTTCAGTCTGCAGGTTTTGATAAGCTGAGAGTTTTATCTATTCTTGCATTTCTGTTGGGAACAAAGGTGAAGCCCTGTGCAAACAAATCTGCACAAGGTTGTGTAACATCAACAGTGCTATAATTATATATTTTTAAATCACCATATGTTGTGTACAATATTTCAAGACTCAGTTAATGATGCCTCAAGGAATTGTCCCTGCCCCTGGCGCTCCCGTTCCCTTTCCAATGGGAGGCATTGTGATGCTGGAGGTTCACTTCCATTCCGCTCCCTCTGGTCTCTCAATCTCTCTGACTTTCTGGGGGGGGGGGGGACTCTAAAGGGTCTGTTGCAAACTCCTCTTGGTTAACTTCATTAGTAGGGGCAAAATCATTAGAACCATTCCTTTCGTATGAAAAATCATCATTATCGTTGTTGTTCTTAAGAAACACCGTCCCAAGTTGGGGGTTGGGGTGGGGTAGGCCCTTCCATTTTCATATTCAGTTTTATTTCTTGCTAATTTCTTAATTTTTTTGTTTTTTAACTCAGCAATGGAACAATCAGTTTTGATAAGAAATGCATTATATTCATTAAGTATACTGTCATAAGTTGTCACTTTGAAACATAGTATTAAGTTTGTAATCTGATCATATAATACAGCCATTTTTCTATCATTGTCTCTAATAAGAACCTGTAACAGTCCACATCCATGGTTGTTAAATAAAACCAGTAACTCAAGGTGTAAAGGAGAGTCCTTAAGTAGTTCAGTGGGGTATTTTAAGCAATGAAGGCATTTTGGAAGGAGATAGCCATTTTCAAGTTGAAGTTTCCTATATTTAAAAAGCAAATCTTCCAATTGCTTGAGCTGTCGATCAGTGGTGGCAAAAGATGGACCGTGAACTCCAGACTCAAAGTGCCACTGGTTCCCAGTGCTGAGTGATTCACATAAATCCGGATGCCCATACATGTTGTGTGGAAGTTTTTCAGCAGCTCTTTCTGGAACAAGTAAAATTAAGCTTGATGTACTTAATGATGCATTTAGAGACCATCAGTAGCACTGGGCTAATGATGAAGTTGAAAAGTAAACCTATTTCACTGATTTAATTCAGGTGCTGTAAGGAATTAACCTTAGAACAAAGATATATGGATTTCAGACTTAAGCATATCAAATGCTGAGACTGATTTGAATCAGAAAGCTGACTACATATATATATATATATATATATATATATATATATATATATATATATATATATATATATATATATATATATATATATATACACATATATATATGTGTGTGTGTGTGTGTGTGTGTATGTATATCATAAGGGATAAGATATGACCTTGTATGATAGTTCCTGAATAATTATAAATGACTTCCACTGAAAGTATGTTTAAGGAAAACTTATCACATATATAAAACAGTATATAACTTACTTTGCTTGCACTAGTGATACAAGTATGAAAAGCTATGAAAGCTGTATTGTAGAATGAAGTACCTGACCATGATAAAACAAATGTGCTACGATTTCCTTGTTAGTACTGTCAACCACATTTTTCACTTGCTCCCAAAATTAATTTGAATTATTTCTCCAGTATTAAGTTTGATCCCTTCAGTTGTATTTCACATACATTCCTTAAGTTCTTGTAACCTTCAGTCAGATACTCTTATCCTTTAATGATCAGTCTTAATAAATGCCATTTCACTTTAACTGCTTGATATCATTATTTATCCACATACAGTGCCTACGGGCTGATTTTTATATATAAACCAGGGCAAATCTATCCATAAAACACCTGACAACTAAAAGATGTTAAGGAATCAATGTGAAATATAATTAAAGGGATCAAAATTAATATTGGAGAAATAAGTATCAGCATGTAGAAATAATTCACACCCCCCCAACTATATACACCAACTCCGGGACTGCACTATAGTGGAGAAAAGGGCATATTGGGCAAGTGTTTACTTTCCCTGGGAAAAATTCACCATTCAGGTATTTAAGCTTTTGTGGTTTTCATCTCATGAAAATGGATTTCGATTATATGAGGTATGACCTTTCAAAGTAGATCCATATATATATATATATATATATATATATATATATATATATATACACACACACACATGGATCTACTTCACATGGTCAACATTTCAGAAAACTGAAGACCATATGGCCGAGACCATATGATCGACTTCTGAAATGTTGATCATGTAAAATCAAAAAAAAAAACAAAACGATCACTTACCTTCACATTGCTAGCCCACACTCCCGGAACTTAAATATACCAACTCCGAGATCACACTACAGTGTGGAAGATGGAAATCTTTCCATTACGCACTGTACAGAGATGCCCGTTCCGCATGGTCGACATTTCAAAAGTTGATCATATGGTATCGGCCATATAGTCTTTGGCTTTCTGAAATGTCGACCATGTGAAGAGGACCTATATATATATATATATATATATATATATATATATATATATATATATATATATATACACACACAGCATATATCATATATTTTGTGTGTGTGTGTATATATATATATATATATATATATATATATATATATATATATATATATATAAGACTTGTTATGCTGAGACTTACTTCCTTACTTAATAGTTTTCAACACCTTTATTGAATTATCACTTAAGATACAGGCAAACATACATTTATATGAAAGAAAACAAACCATATCGACATGCTCCCAGTTATAAACATTATACATCACATGTATTCTTTTGTATAAGTATCTTCAATCCAACATTACATAAGTTGCTCACTCTCTGCCTTCTGTTAAACCTCACTTCTCCTCTAAAACATTATTCTTTATGTATTGTTCCCACAATTTCTTTTTTTTTCTATGTAATTTGCTTCTACCCTTTTCTAAAGATCCCAATTCCAGTTCTTTTATCTTTGTTACAATACTCAGTATTTCAAATGCAGTTGGTTTAGACTTTGACTTCCATTTTCTGAGAATTGCTTTTTTTTGGCACTCATCAGTATTAAGCTTAACACGGTCTTGCTATGTCTAGGCAGTTTAGATCCTGTACCCAGCTCAAAAAATCATTTTATTAGTTGCACCCATTTGCTCGTCCAGTGTTTCTGATAAAGAACTCTGTACAGAATTTTAAAGTCTGCCAACTCATTACACTCACAAAACATATGTTCCCAGTTACTTCTTTCTTCCCCGTCACACCTTCAACATTTAGTATCTACCTGAGGAAACGTTATTTGGAGTATGCTTGGAGTATAACAATACCTCTTTACTTAATAGTTTTAATATTTCTTACTTCTGGTGGTGTGGAAGACTGCAAGGCTTATTATCAGTACATAAAGGTCAAAGACAACACTCGTGGTACTTTTTTTATCCTACTGCCATATTGTCTCCTTTGGTCAAGGGTCGTGAGAGAGCAGTTAGTGATCAGGTGGTAGCCTATGTAAAAGATTTTTTTTTCTGTGAGTCTTTGCATATCTTTAGGCAGACATGGTACTGATATGAGTTTCTGGGTTTTTCAGTACATCTTTGATGGTATTAAGTTATGATTCTTTCATGGCTCCATTTCTTGACTTTACTAGAGCAATTGATACAGTGTACCATACGTTCATGCTATTAAACATGCATGAACTTTGCTTGTTAAATAACTGAATCAAGTGCATAGGCATTTATTTGTGCATAGGGATAGGCATTTATTTATGCAGCTGTATGGCATATGAATATCTATTTTTTTGTGGGGCTAACAGAATAGTCATTTATATAGTTTCTGCTGCTTTACCTGTGCATGAGTCTGTGCCAGTATTTTTTTTCTTCTGCTAAATTAATGTTCATTAGTCTATAGAAAGATGGTGTGTGTGTGTGTGTGTGTGTGTGTGTGTGTGTGTGTGTGTGTGTGTGTGTGTGTGTGTGTCTATTGATATGGGAATATTGATATTCATTGAAAGTCCCTATTGTCAACACATGTTTTGATGACATACCATGGTCAACAAAACAGATAGTTGACAAGTATGAGAGATTGAAAATCCCTAGGGTGGGGAATATGCCCCTTTTCCAGGGAATGTGTGATCTCATAATTTATATAATTAGTGGCAATTCCTCTCACATGGGGTGCAAAGGGCTAGGTGCTCTACAAAATATATATATATTTTTAGTTGTTTGCCTGTGCCAAGGGTACTCCTTAGAGCATGTAAAGTGACAGATAGACATTATATAAACCAAAGGGTAAAAAGGACACACAGACAAACCATTCAGGAAAAACTGTAAGAAAGGCTCAGCCTAGCTAGAATCTTTACTGTGTAATACTTTAAATATTCTGCAGTGGCGTCCATGGTATATATGCAAATGACCCCTTAAGGACATACCAGGGTTTCATCTACATGACTTCTGAATGCCCATTACGTTTTAAGTCATTGCATGTACACACATACACTTGTAGTCCACATACATTATCTATATATTTCTATGTCTATATTATCTTTCTATATATGCATATATATATGTGTGTGTGTGTGTGTGTGTGTGTGTGTGTGTGTGTGTGTGTGTGTGTGTGTGTAAATATATATACATTATGTGTAACATCTGTCAAATGTTTAATTTGTTGAGGGGAAGATAAGCCAGTATATGTGATCACAAATCAGCTGACAGCATATATTGACTTTTTTTCATTGTATGATTGGTACATTTGCCGATTCCCCACTGTAATGCAATCACAGCACTGTTATATATATTTAGCAGGGGATTGAAGGGTGCAGGGGGGCTTGCCCCCTTGAAAAATTTTTTCCCATTTTTTTTGATACTTTGATTTTTTTATGTTTGATTTCTGGAATATATGACTAAGAGTCATATATTCATACATCTATATCTATAGATATAGATATGTGTATATCTATATCTATAGATATAGATATGTGTATGTGTGCATGGATATATGTATTTGCATATATATATATATATATATATATATATATATATATATATATATATAAACATACACACACACACAGACACACACACACACACACACACACACACACACACACACACACACACACACACACACACACACACACACACACACACACACACACACACACATTCATTTATTCAGTGTAGGTAATAATAATTAAATGCATTCTCACATTACTAGTACAGAGATGGCAATGTCTTTCATAAAAAATATGTGAGATGTTTATGGTTTTAGTGCTTCCATAAATCTTGCTGCCAAGGCCAATGCAGATACTAAGCATTTTGTTTATAATTAAGGGTCTGACTGTAAGGAGTAGCTAAGTGAATAATGATTGAATTCATTTGCTGGTGAGTTTTAGGATTGCTACTGTTGTGCAAGGATGAACCTGTCTAGTTGCAAAGCAAGTACAAGGTCTGTAAATATGTTATTTTCTTTCAGTCCAAAACAAAATACCGAATTAATTATTTGTTAGTTCTTCATTGTCTGTAATATCTCAGCATAGTAAGGATTTTTTCATAGCCATCCTGCTAAAAGCCACTAAATACCCTAGTATTCTTTTATTAAGTGATGTGCTGTTACATTTTGTGTTGGCATTAAATGTTTATTGTTCTTTTTTCTACTTTATTACTTTCATGCTGAAAATGTTCTTACCAGAAAAGAAAGGTGAGCTGGTTGTTTTGCTAGGTTATTGTGTGTTATCAAATTAAATGTGAGGTTTACTCTTTAAATTCAAGAGGTGCCACTCCCAAATGTATATCCATCTTTTACACACACACACACACACACACACACACACACACACACACACACACACACACACACACACACACACTGCAATTTACTGTAAGAGAACAAAAGAAAACGAAGAAACAAAATAAAATACATAAAACACTTTTGTGTCAGAAACCAATGTCAGAGAGAAATACATTTATTAAAACAAGAAACTTATTAAATGAATAAATGTTGACAACAGTATGACAAAGCACAAAAACAAAAACATGCTGCAGTGAGTACAACAAATATGGAGAATGATAAGTACACGTTTATATGAGTTTATTATTTCAACTGATGCAGAGTCATTGTTATCACAGTAACTTTTGTTAAACAAACAATTAATTTCTGGTTGGAGAAACCTATTTTTTTTGTGTGTGAGGCAGTTTTTATTTTTAAATGCTGACTGTCTTGGCATGATTTCAATTGTGCCTGAAGAAGGACCAGATAATGTTGATAATACTGATGTCTGAAAGATAGCCTTATATATGACTGTAGTTATTTGTATGTGCATTTATTATACTCATGCTAACAGCACCTTTTGTGCTTCATTGCTCAGTTTTAGCATTTATTTTATTTTGTTCAACATTTTTGCTTTAATAAGTTTATTTCTTTTGTGTAATGCTTATTGATAAGGAAATGTTAAGTGGTTTTATATATTTTATATAAATAGTGGAAATATATATAAGAAAGAAGAGAACTATGATAAATCATCAGTCTGTAAGAGACAAACAGTCCTATGTCTTTAGCAGTTTAATCGGATTTTGTAGGTAGTTTAGTTTCCTGTTAGCCAGAGCTGCTAAATGCTTAGACACTTTTTGTAATGTTAACTTCATTTCCTTCTTCTCCATACTTACCCAAATTATTTTTTTCCTTTTTTGAAAACATCACTGCATACACCTTAATCAGGTATTATTATTGAAATGATCCAAACACAGAAAATCTGGAAATGATGTACTTCATTCACAGTGACTTAACATTTGCAACGCCTTAAATTCCTTCATCGTTCATATATTTTAGACTTATACCTCCTTTCTAAGGTGTTTCCTGATCTGTGGAAGGAAGCAGCAGTGATTCATCTTCCAAAAGCTGGTTGTACGTTTGACAGTAATGGTTATTGTTCAGTCTCTTTCTACTTCCCCAGAAGGAGGGGTTCGTTATATACCTTAATGACTCCTTGCCCTGCTTCCAATGCTTCGTGATTATGTCTGTGGGCAACTCCCTGCTTTGGACCATGTCTCCCCGAAGGGATTGTCATCAAGATACATCCTCCCACCCTAAATGGTCGGGTCTATATTAGAATATCGAAGTTTTAAAACTTTGAATGTTCTAATTTTGACCCGTTTTAATCGAACGCTAAAAATAGCGAAGCTGCAGAACACTGAATTCTTTCCTAGGGAAAGAATTCAGTTGGCCAGTTCTGTGGCTTCACTATTTTAAGCACTGTGGTGGAGATTTACGGGTCGGGTTCAGGTAAGTGTGCGATTGTGTGGTTGTTAGTAATAGGGCGCAGGTTAGGTGAGTTAGGGTTAGGGCGCAGGTTAGGTGAATTAGGTTTAGGGGCTGGTTAAGTGAGTTAGGGTTAAGGCACGGGTTAGGTGACTGTGCGATAGTGACGGACCTTAGGGTTAAGGTTTGGGTTAAGGTAAGTGGATAGATATTAGTGTATGTATGTTTTAGTATAGGGTTAGTTGTAGGATTATAAGTGTATGTGTGTGTATTGATGTTTTTTAGGTGTGCTTGTGTTGTGTGTATGTGTTTCAGAATAGCGAATTTTTTCCCAAGGAAAAAATTCGCTGTTCTGAATGTTTGATATTATGTGGTTTAGACATTTTAGGTTTGATGAAATAGTGTTTGCTATTTTCATCTTTCGATAACGTGATATAAATGCAAATGGTCATCCCTCCCTGACACTCTGTCAGTCATCCAAGCAAGTTGCTATTTGAACCTGTGTCAGCTGGGTCACAGTTAGGGCTTTATCCCTCTACTCCACTGGAGTGGCCTAATAAAACCTGATTTTTGAGTAATAGGTCATGGAAGTAGGTGCCACAGCATAAATTATGCTGTGCTTAAGTCAATTTAAGTAATTAATTTATCTATATGACTATAAAAATGCCAAATAGACAGCTGTCTGACTGCTTTACATACATCATGCACTTTCAGCATAAAATCCAGTCAAAAGTCTTTCACAGTTGGTTTATAACATTATACAACAAACAGCAAAGGGAAGAATGTTGACATGCAGTTTATGATTATATCGGCTGTAAGAAAGATAGATAAAGTTATTTACAATTGAACTGTCAGGCATCTGCTCTGATCTGACTGTAAACTGTGTAGTCTCATTTGTCTTGAAAAGTCACATATCTTTTTACCTTCTCTTTGAAGTTTACACCTACTTTCTTAGCCTTGATTAATAACAAGACTTGTTATTGTTAGTCCAAATGGCCTAATCTATAAAAGTTTCCATACTGTCTGTTTCTACCTCTGTAAAGTCACTCTGACAAAAAACAAAAACATTTCAAAAGAAAACTGTGATTTCTTTGCGTCTTCATCTGTGTTTGACCTGAAGGTCACCGACTGCAGCTCAGCTGTTCTTTTCCACTGAGGCAGCATAAAATAAAATGTAAAACAAAGATATAAAATGAAAGCTTACTTGAAAATGGATACATTTCCAAGCCTGTTCAGAGAGAGGGAGAACTGTGTTCATGGAAAATCTATCCCAGCAAATAATATGATGCAGACTTTGTAAACCAGATTGAGAGGGCGAAACGAGTTTAATTTTTATTAATCTCCATGAGACTACCTTTTTCATTATGGAGTATGTACAACAGGATGTAGGAGACTACCTCTTTCTAACTTTTTTCAAATGGATTCATAGATAAGGTTAAATAATAGAGCCATTATTTTCAAATGCAACGCCAAAAGGTGTAAAGCCTTAGACTGGATGAATGAACGCTCTCCCATTTTCATTTCTAGTTGTTTTAAAAAGAAACTCCAGGGTTTGAGACAGGAGCAGAAACATCTGTGTAACCATGATGGCCAGACACTGGCTGGTATTTACATTCCCAGACTTCACACATGTTCAAGGCAAATGTGTGAATAGTATCACTATGCCTGTATGTAAATAAGTAAAGTACTAACGAGTGTGACTGGTTTTGGAAGTTCTAAGATTAGGGATGGCATGTCAACTACAGTTTGGCATTTCGGAATCAGTGTAAACTCTTATTACAAGAATGTAAATATTTGTGAAACAGCCCCAAATGTTGTGCATATGCTGTATATGTTAGTAAGTTGGTGAATGCAATTGTTTATTTTTGGTAGCCAAGAGCAAACCTGCTGGGATATCATTAAACACCGCCACCTTCGTATGCCACCTTTATTTCCAGTCAGAATAAAGTCAGGCTAATAGCACCTGAATAGGTGTTCCATTTCTCCTGTAGCCCTATTCAGAGTAAACTTCCTAGGCAGTAATATTTCCTGTAAAACTGTAGGCTTAACAATAGTTATAAATCACGCAGTATCCCCCTTAGCTGGAGTTTCTCTACCTTCTACTAGATATAGTAAAGGCCTTTGTTGTAATCTGGAGAAATGCAGTTTCATGGCAGTCTGCCATTCCTGTTTTGCTGCTTTTATTAGCTCCTTCATATGTCTTTTTCCCAGTCCTGTCTCTGTGGACATTTGGAGTACATATACACAATCTGGTTGCTATGGAAATATTTTACTCAAAGATTTGATGCAATGTTTCTGTTTTACCTGTGCAACCTCCTGTGAAGATTTATGATAGTCACATGAGCATCAAAATAACCATGTATGTGCTGGGTACCTCCATTTATGTAGCTGTGGCTTGCTGGTCAAATGGAAGTCACATTTTTTCTCATTTTCCTCAGCAGTTGTTGTTTGTCTTTCGGCTTTTTCCCGGTAAGGGGTTGCCACAGCGGAACTCCGGTCCGCTAATGATTGGCAGTAGATTTTTTACAAAATGCCAAGGTGCCAGCTCGACGCCCAATCTTCAACGAAGGCATGCCCATTTACACACGCATATCTTTCGAACGCTACCCAACCGTGGGGAGGACATGCAGACTCCACACAGAAGGCGAGAATCGAATGGGAGAACCTTTTGCTGTGAGGTAACAACTCTACCGCTGTATTATACTCAATCTCCTAACCAGATTTTTATTCCTCAAAGTACTGAGTACTTTCTCTCTTATCATAAAGTCTCATAACATTTCAGGAGCAGACTGACATCCACTCACCTACCACTGCCATCTGACTTTCTTCTGTGTTCTCTGAATGTTTTCTCTAAGCTTTTAGGAGTCAGTTTAAAATTCTTATAAGCTGTGCTTAATTTTATTATGATTCAAACAATCAACAACTGACATGTTAGACTTGGCACATACTGGCTACCCACAAGCTGAGGAGTTAAAAGCTCACTCATTGCCCTTGGTCAGTTTGTGTTGATTACACATCCTTTCAAATGCCTGAATAAAGCTAGGGTTGCCACCTTTTCACATGCCCAAAGCGGGACAGTTTTCATAGAAATGTGAACATTTTGCCTACTCATGGCATGGCCAGTGCAAAGGACAGAACTTCACTTTTTTGCCAAAATAAAAGCTTATTTTTGTAACATTTCAGATGCTTATGCTATTTCAAATAATATTTATGTGTTTCAGATACAAAATAAATGTTTTATGCACCTATTAAAGAAAACGTAAGAAATATTTTTGTCTTAAAATCTCAGGACATTTGCCATTTTTTTTAGTTTTTTTCGCAGGACACAACTGCCCAAAGTGTGACTGTCCCTCGCAAAGAGGGACAGGTGGTAACCCTAAATAAAGCTAAGTTATCCCCTCTTTATACTGAACAAACAAACATATTTTACAGCCAATGGAATGTGTGGTTCCAGTTCCCCTCCATTACTCACATGCTTTTAACAAAGAACTGACATCACCATTTCATGGCTGGTGCTGCTGTTCTTTTTTTTTTAGCTTCTATCTCTTTCTGAATATTTTTGCTCTCACTCTCTGCTGCTTTTATCTTTGCATTTCAAGCTATTTAATTCACTCAGCTGCTTGCTCTTCTCTTTTCAGCTCTGTTTGTATTTTAAAGTCATCTAGGGATGGAATTAATCAACGTTGCTGCAAACCCTATATCTATAACATCTACCTGCCTTTGTTCAGTTTTAGTGGACTGCATTTCAGTTTCACACGAGACTGCTATCATATCCTCCTTGGACATACTAGCATACAAAATTCTCTTGCTTTTTTTTTATTCTTAAGTCAGCCGTAACAGGGATGTTTTACCATACTCCATACAGCAAAAATGTTGCCTGTTTCCAAACTACTGTGACTAGAAAATAAATGATCATACTATGAGGCATACTGTTGTGTATCTACCTTGTGGCTGCAAAAGTATACAGATTTTTGTTTACCAAAACTGTTTTGCATGTTATAACAAGTTCAGTTTGTAAAATCCAGCCACTGACTACAAATTGAAATGGGAAGGACAGGGTCTACTGCATGACTGCCATTCGTATTTGTATGTAATGGAACTAACAATATGGGTTTTGAATCCCACAGCTGCTGTGCATTAATATTCATATGGCAATTGGACGTAAGGATGCATGCTCAGTTTTTTTTATTACACATTGAAAACTCTAGCTTGGATGGGTTTTACTTGCAGTTTGTACTGAATGGTTTGTCTGTATGACCTTTTCACCCTTTGGTTTGGATGTTAGTTGAGATATTTTGCAGGTACCATAATGTTTATGGGCATCAGCTTGGTTTAAAGACCCTGTGATTCTGAAGTATAGCCAAACAAGCCACTTATGCTGTGCTGATGAGGTTGATAGAATGACCAAAACATGCATGTCCACAGCTAGTTGACTTTGGTTTTCTTGTCCTGAATATATCCATAAAGACTTAAAAAATAAGAAGTGACGGACATTCAGAAGCCATGTAGCTGAAACACTTGATGTTCTTAAGGGGTCATTGGCATATATCTCATGGGCCTTCATTACAGGAGTTTAAGATATCACACAGTGAAAACTTTAGCTTGGCTGGATTTTTCATGCAGTTTGTACTAAATGGTTTGTCTGTGTGACCTTTTTACTCTTTGGTTTAGATCTTGGCTAATAAGTAAAATATCAATTATAAGTATTCAAACTTAGATAACGTAATTCTTTACCTGAAATAAATAAATAAATAAATAAATAAATTTATTTTAAAATACATATGCAACCAGTACAGAGCTTGTGCATGAAATTGAAAATAAAACATTCAAACAGATGGAAAATGTTGAGAAAAATCCATCTAAGTTTTGAACTAGAAGCTTTCAGTTTTTGGCTGAAGATATACTGTACCCTTGCTGTTTCCAGCTTTTGGTTCTAAGATAGAATTTTTAGATTCCCTATAGGCAGTGTAATATAGCTTGAGATCAGTCTCCAGTTATATCCTCCAGTAGGCAGAGCAGTAACTCTTTTAACATTTTGAAAAAACAATCATCCTTCTGTTAATAAGCCCCCAAATGGGATTTCATAAGTCATCTTTAAGCAGTACATTTATGAGGCAAGGTTTTAGTTTAACTTTTAAACTACATTAAATTTCACAATGCCAAATGAGCTTACATACAGGTTTACAAATTTTCTTTTGCATATTACATTTTACTGAAAATTAAATATTTTATAGATTATTTTGTGGTTGAAATTATTTTAAACTTATTATGGATGTAATACAATAGTTCACTATTCATGTATTTTCTTGAAGAAGGCTGTGTTTTTCCCCAGTTTGTTACAGTTCTCCTCATTCTGATGGCTTTCCTGTTTCCAGCAGGGCCTTGTCTTTACCAAAGTGGCTTAGTAACCTATCTAGCATGGCCCTGTTTCAGGAACACATACTAGAAGAGATGTCAAAGGGTCTAGAAAGACAAGTTAAGTGTATTTGCCATTTCTCCAGTAGCAAAATAATATTGTGTATTTAAAATTTCTGGGGCCTCTAAAATGGGTTACTCAAGAAACCAGCAAGAGGAGACTGCTATTAATAAATTCCCTTTCCAGTGATATTGTATGCCAACTGGTTGTCTAGGATAGCATAATGAAGGGCTGGTCCCACAGCAGTGCTGAATGGTAATAAGGCATTCCCAGGGAGAGGCATATGTTAATTAGCCATGTGCTCTCTCACTGAAAAAAACTCCAGTAAGGTATCTACATGGCCGAGTGATTCAAGAAATCACTCGGCTGTGTAGATCAGCACAGCTATCCCCACCATGTCACAGTTTTGAGCACGGCCTTAACTGCTAGCCACAAATGTGGTGGGGGAATTAGTAGACCAACAGGGAATAATCCTAAAGTGCTGTAATAGCAAAAGTGGTTGCATGGGGCTTGGGTGGGAGAAACCACTAGATACCAAGGAATATTCTTAACTGCCATAATGGCACCAACAGTAGTATGTTGATCAGGGTGGTGGAAACCACTATTCATCAGGAAATACCCCTAAGCACTATAATGGCACCAGTGGCACTACAGGGATTGGGGGTGCAGGAACCACTAAACACCAGAGATTGCTGTGATTGAAGTGTCATAATGGAACCAACAGCAGTATGGGTATCGGGGTAGGGGGTTAAACTAGCCACCAGGCTACAATAGGTAAGCATGAAAATGGCACTTCAAATACTGTGGGGGGTGGGGGTGGGTGGGAAAATGGGAGGCAGGCAGGTTAGGGACTGGTGTGTGCGTTATGTGTACTTGCTTGTCTGGGAGAGTGACTCCATGGTGAATGTCACTGGTTACATGAGCTGCTATTTACTACCGCTTTGTGAATATCAGCAATGATCTGTATGTAGTGGCAGTAACTGTGATTCAGGGACATGCAAATTAGATGATAATGAGATCTTACCCCATCAAGGCTAACATGCCTCTGAATTACAAACAAGCACATTGTTGGAGAAGGTCCTTTTTATCACAAGCTGTACCACTGGTTAAGTCTTCATACTGCTACTCTGGGTGGTAAGCCAAGCCTCCTGCTTATGTATTATGCTAGGATTTTTCTGTTTAAGATGTTAAAAGAAATGTACCCACTTTATTTGGATGATTAGCCTGTTGATAATATTGGACCATACTTTGAGATTCATCATAAGTTAATCATAAGTTAAGGCACTATTAAGATTTGTGTGCTGCATGCATAAAGCAGGAGTAAATTCACAGGGTAACATTATATGTGCAGATGGGTTACAAGAGGCATTATAGAGTGAAATCCCAAGAAGCAGCAGCAGCTGCAAGGGTAATCACATATGGGGAATGTAAAAAAAATAAATTCTATAATAAGAAGGCAAACTGTTTCAAAATGATTGCGCAAAGTACACAAAACAGTGAAATAGATAATGCAGCTAATACATTCAAGAATGCAACAATCTAGGAAAAAACACACCTGAAAACAAGTGATCACAAAATTATGAAATCACTTCTTCAAGTCATGGGCCAAAACAAAATCTATTAGTCAAAGCAGACAAACAGAGATGTTTCAGCATGATTTCTACATTAGAAATATGGAATAGACACTCTTTCAGATGTGATTACGTAATCTGAATGTGGCCCTCATGATCTCTGTATTTTCTGTAACTAGTGAAATTTGTAATGGGATTTTACCTATAATAACCCTGTCCCACTGCATACAGAGGCATATGTTTATGATTTGCTTAGAGAAGTCTGTACTCTTTCACCCAATTATTTTTGGCAACAATGAAATATATGGTTTTATATTACACAGAGATGGGAGGTTACCAGAAGTTTTAGTAGGTTGTGTTAAGATTTCTAGACGAATAATGCTGTACATGAAATGTTTAAAAGATGGCAAAAAAGCCTGTGTTTGCAATCTTATATCAAAGACTAGTACACAATATATATTTATCAAGCACATGCCCTTGTGTTGCATGATTTTAGGTAAATTAACAGATGGTAAACATACTGGAAATTACCAACCTAAGTACTTTGGTGACAGAGTGCACAGATAATAAGGCATTAACATTTGTAGTGAAGGAAATAAGGTAAACTAACTGACAACTAGAAGTAATTAGGATGATGAAGAAAATGTCAGGGAGAGGATGTAAAAAAAACAAAAAAAGAGCATGAAGGTGAGGGTGGAGGAAGACAAGTCATCATTAGAGGAGCACTGGTCAATTGCGAGAAGTGTTTGCCAAATTCCAAAATGAAACTGCTATTTGATAGTTTATTGGCACAATTAACAAAACTAACTTATTAAAAAAAAAACTTCTGAGAAACGGATAAAAGAGTTGGAGAAAGCCCTCTAAGTCTATTTAGGTTCCGCTGTATAACTGGAAAGGGCACCAGAGGAATGAAGACACATCTCAGATTCTCAAGTAAGGCTGAAGATTTTAGAGAGTAGAATTGCTAAGATGGAGAAAGAACCTGTGGCTTAGGGATATACTGAAGTGGATGGAAGCTAAAGACCTGATACTGTTCTGTAAAAATAATTGTTAGCAGACTGGAGCAGCCTATTGCAAGACGATTAAATAGAGAAGGCACAAAGAATTTACTTTCCAGGCCTGTCTGTTGCATTAAGAGAGACTAAGACAGCTTATTGTAAAACATGCAATGTATTACAGAATGAAGTTGCTGTCACTACTTTGAGTACCAAGTTAAAAACTGATCGAGGAAGGCACATGGATATTTTGAGAGGACGATTACAGCATGTAGAAGGATGAAGGCAGACTAAACTTATTTGTGTAATATAGTTGTGCTCTGCTCACAAACTGAGTTTGTATTTTTTAAATCTATCACTCTTCAAAGTAACTTTTTCCCTTGAATCAATGCATCTTAAAACATGAAAAACACCAGCAGAGTGGAATTTCACACCTTCTGACACCTGAAGATTTTTTGCGTGAACAGCTTTCGCCTGAACTAAAATTCTAAGAATGCAGTTTTCAACGTACCTGTCAACAAATGCTTATATCTCAAAAACTGTAAAATTATAAACAAAGTTAAAATATAAAAGTTCTTCAGTGCACACTCATCTTCACAATGATTATCTTAATATGTCTACAAGACATAATCATGATTTTATATTGAAGAAATAATTTGATAGTATTTATATTTTTTATTATCATTATAAAAACAAATCCAATATTTTTCTAACCATAGTAGACAGACCCATCTATCAGTGTGACATTGTTCATACAGATGTGATCTTCAGTTTGCTGCAAAGCATTTTTGTATATATATCACTCCATTTTTGAGATAACTAAATAATTATGATTTGTAGTGGTGCTGCGGTAGCGTTGTCGTCTAACAGTAAAACGTTGTCCTGTTCGATTCTCAGCTAGAGCGTCTTCTGTGTGGAGACATGCGTGAATGGGCATACCTTCCTTGAAGGTTGTGCGTCAGGGCCGGCAACTCGGCACGTAAAAATCTACTGCCAATCATTAGCGGTCCGGAGTTCCGCTGTGGCGACCCCTAACCGGGAAAAGCCGAAAGACACAACAACAACAACAATGCTAGACATATTTGCATAAATATGATACATATATTTGCATTGTAATGTAAATATATGCACACATATATAAATATACACGGGCAGACACATACAGATATAAATATACTCCCATGTAATACATGCAGTATATATACTTGCACACAGTGTGTGCATGCAGACAAGCACTCACATACAAATATACACACATATAAATACACACACACACACACACACACACACACACACACACACACACACACACACACACACACACACACACACACACACACACAACATTAATACATAAGCATGTGTTTGAGTTTGTATCCTTCAGAAAATACATATTAATGCAAAATCTGTTAGTCTGTCAACTTTTTAAGTATGTAACATTGAGGACTGCAGCTACTAAATGAAGACAGATGTGTGAGTTTCAGGCTTCATATCTTTTAGAAATTGAGAATACTGAGGACTATAGTCAGTAAATAATGGTACTGGCAAATGTAATAAGTTTCAGAGATGGTTTAATGGTCATTGCAGGTTTGAAACCTGATTATAGGAAACAGAAATGTCCATTTAGGGCTAAGACAGCACTGAATTCCACAGCAAGAAATTTATGTTATGAGATATTACAGGGTTATTGGCCTGCTTAATACAGCAAACTTGGCAAGACTAAGAAAGCTTGTTTATGTGCTATTCATCAGCCTAGAGAATATTTTCAAGGCTGCATAGAATTATGATAGTATGGAGACTTTACATTTAAGGTGATCAGATCATGCTGTGTAAATTTTATTGGTGAGGCAGGATAAGAAGCAAATCAATAGGCAATGCAGCCTCAGTGTCAACTTTTGTAGAAACAAATATTTTAAGGAATGATTTAGAGAACAAGGTGAAAGCTGGTTGAGTTCTATGCCTTGAGTGATGAACCAGTCATTAATCTAGTGGGATACATTCAAGACCATCCTCAGGCTGGGAATGCAGCAGTATACAGGCAGGATAAGTGAAAGTAGGAGGTTTGCATACTGCCAATGACAAGAAAGGTTGCAATGAAAGCAGTAAGAAAGCACAAGGAGAAATCAGGAAACAAGGGAAGATACAGAGATATGAAAACAGGAACTAGAGAACATAATAAAAGCTGAAAATGACTTTACGTGAAAAATACTGAAACATAATGACCGAACATAGGATATAGAAGATGCTGCCACTATATTTGAGACAAGAAAGAGTGAATTATATGGTTACAAATAGGTCTTTAGTAAACACTGTGAAGAATTATATGTGGATAAACACCTTGAGTCAAAGATAAGTGAACGGCAGGATTTTCTTTAATAATGGGACGGCGGGGGTTCCTGGGGAGGGGGAGAGGATGGCCATTAGTATTTTCTAAAATGAAGGAACAGGAGCCAGAGAAATTATGTCTGATCATAAAGGAGGAATTAGACATGGTGTTTTCCAACTGGCCAAGAGGGAAAACACCAGGCCCAAATGTGATTCAGTTGGAGTTGTATCAGCAGGGGGGGGGGGGGGTAGAAAATGCTGGAAAAGAAGAGGCAAGTGTTTTTAATCTAGTACTGAGAGTTGAAAAGGTACCAGGAAATTATCATGAGGCTACAATATCCACTTTTGGACCATATGGGCTCTGAGTTAATGGCATCTTGCCCTGTTTATACATCACGAATGGTGTTTTTTTATTCCTGATTATAATGAATTTATGTCTCTGGTTTCAGATGTGGAACCGACAACCTGTGGTTTGGATCTATGTCTGTTGAGGCCGGCATTGACTAGCCTTAATATTCTGGGTCCAGTAATCTTCTTGCTACTGGATATGCCCTTGAGATTCATTTTTTTATCCTCCTTGAAAGAAATTGTTATCCCTACTCTCAAGAAAACATTTGACCCAAATGTATTTCATAATTTTTACCATGTCTCTAATCTTCAGTTTTTTTTTTTATGAAAGGTTATTGAGAAGGGTGTTTTAAGCAGTTTCTGGCCCATCTTATAGACAATGGACTCATGGATAAGGGCGCCCGCAGGCAGGTGCAAGGGGGTGCACTTGCACCCCCCTGGAATCAGCTGACTAGTTAATCTTTTAATTTAAAATTAAAAAAAAAAGTTTTTTGGGCGTTCTTCTTTAAGAACGCCCTTCAAGTCCAGGTGCAGATGCTGACATCATCGCGCGGTGCACAGTTTTCGAGCGGGAACTGAAACAGACGGTTTCAGGTTTGCAATGGGTTTACTTTATCTGCAAGGAGGACTTCACTGAAGATAACAGACAGGATGCTTGTCAGAGTGAGTAAGGTGTGTGTGTGTGTGTGTGTGTGTGTGTGTGTGTGTGTGTGTGTGTGTGTGTGTGTGTGTAATGCCTCAGGCGCTGCATGGTGGTGTGTAGAGAATAAGGCTTAAACCCTGTACCTTGGGCCCAGGTGGCAAGAGCCTGAATTCCCTACCCACCACCATTTGTAAAAATGTTGCAGATTTTTCCCTCATACTTGTTCTGTTCCTCATAAAATCTGTGGTTTCTGTATTTTTGTGTCCTTACAAAGCCAGTAGTGCATTGATGCAGCGGTAGCATTGTTGCCTGACAGCTACATGTTCTCTGGTTTGATTCTTGGCTGGGGTGCCTTACCTTCTGTGTGGAGTCTGTATGCCCTCCCTGTTTTTGTTTCCTCCCATCTTACAAAGACATGTCTGTCTGGAGTGTTTCTCCCTGGGCCTTTGCTAAAAATTAGCTTTTGTTCCAAGTCAGACTTTCCTGGTTAACAAATGTTAAAAATGACACTTGAATATCAGACTTCATATTCTTCAGAAAGTGCATGGTAACACAAAAGCTTTTATTCTAGCAATTTTCTAAGTGTATAAGATGAATATTTGAAATTTGTCCCTAGTTTTGGGACTGTATTCCCCCATTATTGGCTTCATCCAGGTTTTGTGCTAAGGTTGAGAGCTATGGTATGAACTGAAGATGTTTGGGGGCTATATTCCCCCATTATTGGCTTTGTCTGGGTGTTTTTTGCTAAGAGGTTGAGAGCTATGGTGAGAACTGAATTCACTGAATGTTTGGGGACTGTATTCACCCATTATTGGCTTTGTTCAGGTGTTTTGTGCTAAGAGGTTGACAGCTGTGCTATGGTGAGAACTGAATTCACTAAATGGTAGCCATTTAAGTTTCCGTTTTCCTCTTTTCACAAAACGGCTGATTTGGCATAGTGGTATGTTGCTCTGACTGTTTTGCATAGGGTCCCCTGGGTTCAAGACGTGGCAGTGAAATGTATGGTGGTAACGCAGCATTTTATTCTAGCAACTTTCCAACATTATACAAGCAATGTTTAAAATGTGTCCCTGGTTTTTGGCCTTTTGCCCCCCCCCCCAATAAATTGTGGCTTTTTCCTGATTTCTTGTGCTGCAAAGTTCAGAGATACAGCTGAGTGTTGAGTAGATTTTACAAGGAGCTGAGAGCTGCAGGGGAACAAAAGTTTAGTGCTGCTTATGCTTAGTCTGCTTGCATTGTTAATAGCACAACAGGTAGTGTACTTGCTTTTGATGCTGAAGGCTGTGGGTTCTACTCCCACAGTAGGTAGATGCATTGCTGATACTGTACTGTGTTGTAAAGGGGGTGGATGCTGCAGTCCTTTTTGGCAAAGATACCTAGTAACTATGAACCTGTTATCAGTTTGCTATCCATTCCCTATTGCGGTATTACCAGCTTATTTTTTTAATGCATGCAACATAGGCAATTTATTCTTCAAGGGCAACAGGCACTTTATTGTAGATGAAACAATGACATATAAAGCTGTTTGCTAGCAGCAACCTCTTTATTAGTTACAGATTTATTTAATGTGGATTTTACTACTTCAGAGATTGTGCATATTTACTGATACTGGTGGACTATAGAAGGTTGAGTAGACTTTTTATGATGGAAATGTTCTGAATTGGGCAGTTTTGTCAATGGTGTATGCATTTTGTTTCATTGTTTACTGGAAAAATGTTCAAAACAATAAATTTAAAATGCCCTCTAACAACTGTACTGTATTGTACAATGAATATAATGTAATACAGTCAGGAAGGTGTATCAAAGAGCATGTGTATGTTTCATGTTCAAGGGGCCTATGATTTTGAAAACAGCCCAGAGTTAATCTTTATCTGCCACTGGCAAAATGTTTTTTCTTTGAATGTGGGTTTCAATGCTGTTTCAATGCATGTGAGTTTTAAGGGCAGAGAAGTTTTAATGCTAAGTCTATTTTCATTGTGAGACTGCATTGCTTTGTTTAACAGATATCTATTAGGGTTTGTGCTGTAAAATGCAAAATAAAACTTTCAAATGAAATCTAAATCATCGCAGAAGTAAAGCAGTATGCACATTACAGTGTTTATGGTAAATGGGGCAAAATAACCAAGAAATGGGACATTGGAATGGCTGCAGGGGGGAGGCTCCATTCGACCATGATTTTGTGAGGGGGGGAATGGTAGCAAACTCAGACAGCCCCAGTTGAACTGTACCTCTCAGTTGTACATATTTTTGCAGAATGAATAGATATTTGCTTCTTATTTTTGATTTGTTCCTCATAAAATTTGTGGTTTTCTAGCAAATCATTTAGGAATGAAGTCACTAAATGACAGACATTGAGTTTCAGACGTCATAACCTTCAGAAAAATGCATGCTAATGCAAGACCTGTTATTCTATCAACTGTCTTAAGTTTATACAAGAGCAATTTTCAGTAGTGTTTGTATGTTCCCCAAATATATTTGGCCTTGTCCAGATTTCCTGCATTAAGAGGTTGAGAGGTATGAGCAAATCGCTTTGTAGAATTCGGAATATCCAAACCTCTCCATTGTCCCCAATTTTGGCTCAAAATGTTGCTCTCCCCTAATAATCCCTCCTCAAAATGGCAATTTTGGAAGAAAATGTGGAGGGTTTACAATTGTATATAACTGTAATGATCAGAGTTATAGATTACTTTTATTTCAGAAATGCATGTAGATACTCTTATTTTGTTAGCTGCTCAAGTTAACAGTGTTAATATTAAAAAGGTGTCCCTTTTTGACAGGTTCCCAGCTGTATTGTGTGGCAACTTTATACTTTTGCATCACATTTTTGGTCTGTTTTTCATAAAATTGTGGTTTTCTGGCAAATTAGTGGCAAGTCATTAAAGATTGAAGTTAGAAAATAATGGCAGACATTTGAGTTCAGATTTTATACCCTTCAGAAAATTCGTACTAATGCAAGACCTACTACTGTTCTATTATCTAAGTTAATAAGAGCAATATTTAAAAATGGTCCTTATTTTTGCGCCTGTGTCCCACTTCTAGTTCTATGTATGGCTTTGTCCAGATTTCTTGCTCTGAAGTTGAAAGGTATGAGTATCAGAGCCATCACTATCAGCCAGAGACATTTCAAACTGTGACCTACTTGTTGCACCCCACTCCCCATTGTAGTGGCTCTGGATGTGTCCAAGGAAAGCAAGGAGCAGTTATGCAGTGTAAGTGTGCAGAGTATTCCCCCATCCAAGGTAGACCACAAGTACGACCGTGGCTTTTCATCTGTCCTTGATTTTGCAGAATGTTCTGGTTTTCAGTCATATTTTTATACTGTTGATTTATGCTTCTTATTATTCAGGAAATGCATGCTGTCACAGTGCCCTGTTGCTCTGTTTAAGTAGCAATGATTTAATGACCATCAGGTAAGCTTGTCGGAGATTGTAAGATGCAAGTAAGCTTTAATAAGCATACTGTTAAAGAATTACTAGCATTGAAAGCCTTTTCGTTGTTGCCATGCCGAGAATATTTACATAACTAGATAATGTATAAGCCTTGGGTATTGAAATGCATATGACAGTATTTGTAATAAAAGGACAGGATTACAATATTTTCAGAAGCTCATTACATTTGTTGGAGACTTGCAGTCATCTTTTGTTGGAGACTTGCAGTCATCTTTGCAGGCTTACCCGTAAACTAAACAGAATGCCAATCTATCATGTGTGGTCCATAACTTGTGCAGGAATCCTTTAAGCAATTTATCTTGAGCTTGTTTCTTGCTTGCTGTTCATTTTTTACTTTGATCATGTCTTCCCCATGAACCAAGTAGATAGTTGTGTCAGGCAGCAGGTCTTTTTTGGATAAAAAACAAATATTGTCTGTATAAGAAGGAAGTAGCATACCCCTCAGCTGTCCAGGTTTTTGCAGAATGTCCAGATTTTTTGCCCCATATTCTTCCTAAAAAGGATTGAAGTTGCTAAATAATGACAGACATTTGAGTTTTAGATGTCATATCCTATAGAAAAATGCATACTAACATCATAATCATCTTCTTTCGATCGCCACAGCGGATTATCTGTTTCCATTTCTTCCTGTCCTCTGCATCTTGTTCTGTCACACCAACCACCTGCATGTCCTCTCTCACCACATCCATAAACCTTATCTTAGGCTTTCCTCTTTTCCTGTTACCTGGTAGCTTCATCCTTAGCATATTTTTCCCAATATACTCAGCATCCCTCCTCAGCACATGTCCAAACCAACGTAATCTTGCCTCTCTGGCTTTGTGTCCAAACCTTCCAACCTGGGCTGACAATCTAATATACTTATTCCTAATCCTGTCCACCCTCGTCACACCCAGTGCAAATCTTAACATCTTTAACTCTGCCACATCCAGCTCAAACTCCTGCCTTTTTGTCAGTGCCACTGTCTCCAACCCATATAACATAGCTGGTCTCACTACCCTCTTGTAGACCTTCCCTTTCACTCTTACTGGTACTCGTCTGTCACAAATCACTCCTGACACTCTTCTCCACCCACTCCATCCTGCCTGTACTCTCTTTTTTACCTCTCTTCCACACTCACCGTTACTCTGAACTATTGATCCGAAGTATTTAAACTCATCCACCTTCGTCACCTCTATTCCTTGCATCCTCACCATTCCTCGATCCTCCCTCTCATTCACACACATATATTTTGTCTTAGTCCTGCTGACCTTCATTCCTCTTCTCTCTAGAGCATATCTCCATCTCTCCAGGGTCTCCTCCACCTGTTCCCTACTCTCACTACAGATCACAATGTCATATGCAAACATCATAGTCCACGGGGACTCCTGTCTGATCTCATCTGTCAACCTGTCCATCACCATTGCAAATAAGAAAGGGCTCAGAGCTGATCCTTGATGTAACCCCACCTCCACCTTAAACGCATCTGTCACTCCCACCGCAGACCTCACTGCTGTCACACTACCCTCGTACATATCCTGTACCACTCTTACATACTTCTCTGACACTCCTGACTTCCTCATACAATACCACAACTCCTATCTAGGCACCCTGTCATATGCTTTCTCTAAGTCTACAAAAACACAATGCAACTCCTTCTGACCTTCTCTGTACTTCTCCATCAACACTCTCAGAGCAAACATCGCATCTGTAGTGCTTTTTCCCGGCATGAAACCATACTGCTGATCACTAATTATCATGTCCCTTCTTAACCTAGCTTCCACTACTCTTTCCCATATCTTCATGCTGTGACTGATCAATTTAATCCCTCTGTAGTTACTAAAGATCTACAGATCACCCTTATTCTTAAAACTCAGTACCAAAACACTTTCTCCATTCCTCAGGCATCCTCTCACTTTCCAAGATTTCATTAAACAATCTAGTTAAAAACTCCACTGCCATTTCACCTAAACACCTCCATGCATCCACAGGTATGTCATCTGGACCAACAGCCTTTCCATTCTTCATCCTCTACATAGCTATCCTTACTTCCTCCTTGCTAATCCATTGTACTTCATGATTCACTATCCCCACATCATCCAACCTTCTTTCCCTCTCATTCTCTTCATTCATCAACCCCTCAAAGTACTCTTTCCATCTCCTCAACACACTCTCCTCACTTGTGAATATGTTTCCCTCATTATCCTTTATCACCTTTACCTGCTGCACATCTTTCCTAGCTTGGTCCCTCTGTCTAGCCAATCGGTAAAGGTCCTTTTCTCCCTCCTTAGTGTCCAACCTTTCATACAACTCTTCATACGCCTTATCCTTAGCCTTTGCCACCTCTCTCTTTGCCATGCACCTCATCTCCTTATACTCCTGTCTACTTTCTTCATCTGTCTGACAATCCCACTTCTTCTTTGCAAACCTCTTTCTCTGTATACTCTCCTGTACTTCCTAATTCCACCTCCATGTCTCCTTATTGTCCTTCCTCTGTCCAGATATCATACCAAGCACCTTTCTAGCCATCTCCCTTACTAGCTCTGCTGTAGTTACCCTGCTATTTGGTGACTCTTCACTGCCACCCAGTGCCTGTCTTAACTCATCCCTGAACTCCACCTTGCAATTACCCTTTTTCAATTTCCACCATTTGATCCTTGGTGCTGCCCTCACACTCCTCCTCTTCTTGATCACCAACATCATCCTACAAACCACCATCCTATGCTGCCTAACTACACTTTTCCCAGTCTCCAATCTCCTTCAAACTGGCCCTCCTACATAAGATATAATTCACCTGTGTGCATCTTCCTCCACTCTTGTATGTCACCCTATGCTCCTCCCTCTTGTTAAAATACGTATTCACCACAGCTATGTTCATCCTTTTCGCAAAATCCACTACCATCTGACCTTCTGCGTTCCTTTGTTTAACACCATACCTACCCATCACTTCGTCATCCACTCCTCTGTTCCCTTCACCAACATGCCCATTGAAATCTGCTCCAATCACCACTCTCTCACCCTTGGGTACAGTCATCACCACTTCATCCAACTCACTCCAAAATTTTTCTTTCTCATCCATCGCACACCCAACTTGTGGAGCATATGCACTAACAACATTCATCATTACACCATCAATTTCCAGCTTCATAAACATCACTCTATCCGACACTCTTTTCAACTCCAAAACACTCTTAGTATACTGTTCCTTCAGGATAACTCCTACGCCATTTCTCCTCCCATCCACACCATGATAAAACAATTTGAACCCACCTCCGATACCCCTAGCCTTACTCCCCTTCCATCTGGTCTCTTGCACACACAATATACCAACCTTCCTTCTGTCCATCATATAAAATGCAGACTAACATAAATCTTGTTATTCTAGCAATGTTCTAAGTTCATGAGAGCAATATTTATAATCTGTCCCTATTTATGTTCGGCTTTGTCCAGATTTCTTGCAGAGGTTGAGGTGTGTGAGAGAAAGTGAAATGCCCTATTTAGAGTTAGCAGGTGGAATTTATTTTCAAGTGTATTTTCAAGGAATTGTGAGCTTCAAGGGAAGAGAAGTTTACTGCTGCTCATGCTAAGTCTGCTTAAAATATGCAACTGTTTTGTTTAGCAAATGGTATCATTATTGTGGTATAGAATTTTAAAGCAGTGTTAGTAGTACAGCAGGTAGCATACTTGCATCTTGATGCAGAGGGCTATAGGTTCTACTCCCATAGCATGTAGATTTGTATTTTAAGGGGGTGGAGTGCTGCAGTCCTGGCTATGTCCTACTTTGGATGAGATGCCTAATAACTATGAACTTGTTTTTCAGTTTACCACCCATTCTGTATTGCAAATATACCAGATTACCATTTTTAATGTAACATAGGCAATGTATTCTTCAAGGGCAGCAGGCACTGAATTTGTTGATGAAATGCTGAAATATAAAGTTGTTTTCTAGCAACAACCTCTTCATTAGTTTCAGATCTCTATAATGTGGAATTATTCAGATGACTTTTACTTCTGCAGAGACTGACATTGATGGATGGTAATGACAAAAGTTTAAGTGGCCTTTTATGGTTGAAATGTTTTGAATTGGGCAGTTTGTCATTATTGGCTCATATGTTTTGTTTCATTGCTTGCTGGAAAAACATTCAAAACTATAAATTTAAAACACAGTCTAACAAGTGGTGCTGTATTATAGAAGGGATATAATTAAATAATTTTATATTATAATTAATACAATCTGTATATATTATAATCGTGCATAATCGTATGTATAAATATGTACACTTCTTATGCATGGCTACTCTTGCTTATCACAGTAACAGGAAGGATACTGTAATGGCTGTGTCAAGAAAAAAGGTCTAAAGCTTTTAGTTAAGCATATAATGAAGTTGTTCACATCAGTGATAATGCAGACCCAGTTTCATATAACTAAGGGTCAACCACACAAAATCAGAAAACATCCAGAATTTCCCTTGCCCACTCAGTAAAACTAATCTTGAAAAAATAATTAATAATGTGCATATATTAGGGCTATTGGAATTATCTATAAAAAGATGAAGTGATGATTTGCAACTATGTCAATGTTGGGATTATGAAGAAATGCTTGATTAAGCATTAATTAAAAGATATACATAATTTAGTGAATGCACACAAATACAGCTATAACGTGTCGTGCATTCAGAGCACAGAATGCCAGCTTTTATTTAAACAGCAACTTGTGTTACTAAGAGCTAATCTTGGAAGCCAAAGAACACTAGCGTTATAAACTAATCTGTTTAAATCTGTATAATCTGAACAGGCTCATGGGACTCAGTTTAGTGTCCTGCATGAAAAATACTGAGCTAATGAACACTATTCCCCAGTAGTTGTTTCTAAGTCACATACAAATAAATAAATAAAACAAGGGGAAGTATTTTGAGGTAAAACAAATACCTTGTCTTTATGGTAAGTAAAAAGTAAAACTCTGTTAGTACTCAAGTAAATAAAATGATTATTAGCAATGAATGAGAAATTATTCCAGTATAGAGAACTGAACAGCCAAGCCTTATTGATCAGAATTCAAAAGGGCTGCCAGCTGAAAGTTCCCTTGAGTTAGTTGCAATGTACATGGGGTATGTAAAAAAACTTATCATGGATTCCTAATTAAATCTAGATACCTGTAATCATTGTAGAAGTAAAGCATAAGACAGTATGCACACTGAGAATTTCGAACAGTGTTTATTGCAAGTGGAGAGAAATAGCCAAGTAATGGGACCCTGTAATGGCTGTGTGGGGGTGGGGCTCCATGGGCGAAGGGGGTGGGGCTCCGTGAGTGGAGGGGGTGGGGCTCTATGGGCGGGGCTCTGGGTTTGCACCCCCCTGCAAAAAATCCTGCGGGCTCCCTTGCTCATGGACCCCTTTCAGTTTGGGTTTTGCACTCACTACAGTACACTGATTGTTGTTGTTTGGGTATTTAATACCCTTATGGCAATTAACTACTGATATGAGTTAGTACTGTTCCTCCTGGGTCTCTCAGAGTCACTTGATACTATTAACCATAGACTGTTGATTGACTAATATTTTACTGTGAGGTCTCCTTTAGGGTCTTAGATTGGTTTACGTCTTACCGCTTCATCTGCTTCCAGAGGGCAAGCTCAGGCTTGAACACATCGGAATTTGGAGTTCCACAAAGTTCAGTCTTGGGCTCATTATTATTCACAGACTACATGATTCCATTTGAAGACCTCATTAGAGAAAGGCGACTGGCAAATTATTGTTATGGAGATTACTCTCAAATCTATCTTTCCTTCCAACAGGATGCAATGGCAAGTGTTTATTCCTTATCTGACTGTCATGAAGTCATTCACTCTTCACTTTCATATAATCAGTTGAAAATAAATACCTCCAAAACTGAGGCTATGGCAGTTCATGCAAAAATCGAGGGACTATAGTGTCCTCTCACTTCCTAATTAGATCTTTTATGATGGAAATTAGCTTGACTTTGTGGGAAATATGAGTAATCTAGGTGTTATCCTAGAATGCATGATGACACTGCAGGAACAGATGTCAGCTGTTGTAAAATCTTTGATTCCATTTCAGAAACCGATCTAGGATAAAACTCTTCTTGTCACAAGCTAATGTCTCAGTACTAGTTCATGTCTTAGTCTCTTCCTGGCCCTTTACCTGGGACTCCATAGCACTGAGCAGAATTCTACTGCCAGATTACTCATTGGTAATACCTGTTGCCAAGATTATTCTTGTCCTGTGTGACCTATACTGGCTGCTGGTTCATTTCAGAATTTTGTTGAAGATGTTGGCATTAGTACACTTGTTCTTACTCTGAAATAGGGAGTGATACTGTGTATCCTAACTAGGGTTCTATGCTGGGCCACTCATGGGCTACTGATGGTGCTGTTGGTTCCACAAGTGCATCAGGTGAGCTCTGTTTTTTATTCCTTCACATATCAGGCACCTTCCTGCAAGACTTACTATCTCACTGATTTCAGGGATGTTCCTCATTGGCTTGCTTCTGCACATCATCAGAATGCATCTTTTTGATACAGCATATGAAGGGGTTGAATGATACACGAAGACTGTGTTTTTTTGTTTCCTTCTATTTATATTCATTTCAAACATTTTTAATGCACACTGTTGTTGATAATTATTTATATGTTTTAATTTTTCTTTGTATTCTGTGTTTTGTGGATAAAGGACAGAGTTATGGTCAGCTGTCTATTCGGAGCCAGAACTGCCGACATAACAAGGGCACTCAAGACCCTATGCCCTAGAAGGTACAACTATGATACAATAGTAGTCTGTATGGGAGTAAATGACCTGGTGCTCAAAACCCAGAAGGACATGCAGATGTTCATGCTGGAACTTGCCATGCAACTGTCAGACATGGGTAAGACTCTGATTTTGAGTGGATGATACCTTAATACAGGGAGAAGATAATTAGGTTTAAGAAATTGGCTATGTAGTTCATGCCATTCTAAGGTGAACAAACAAAACCAGCTTAAAAGTAGCAAGAAAGAGTTCTAAATGAAAAATAATCCAAAACACAATAATACAATGGAGCTCTTTAATCTTATTAAATACATTTATCACAGTGTGAAGTGTTGAAAAGTTCCACTGTATTACTGTGTTGTCATTCTAGGGTGATCCAGTGTGTATTGGCCTGAGATGAGATGACTGACAGCCCAACTCACTTTTCAAAGGACAGCCTGCATCTGTCATTCACATTAGCTAAAAACTTTATAGACCCACAGTGCCTTTTTAGGATGACTTCATCTATTTAACATCCCAACCTAACAAATACATTAAAATTCTAAACTGAACAACATTATGGTAGCTATTCTCAATGCCAGAGGTTTTAGCAACAAAATGCTTGATCTGAGACAATTCTGCATCTGGATCATGCTCAGTGCAGTCACTGAGATGTGATTAAAATGCAAGGCAAGCTCTCCCTCAGTGCCTGGGTTTTGTGCCCACCATGCCTTTAGGCCCATTGGAACCTGCAGTGGTATTAGTATTTGTCAGTGACAATAGCCCTTTGAGATTAATACCCAAAGACTCCAATAGGGAGTTCTTAGGACTTTATCTCACCATATGCAAGTCAAACATCCAAATTTTAGCCTATGATTGATAGCCCTTTACAACCCCTTTATGACCACAGATTATTATGCACAATTCCTGACATTCATTGAAGATATCCACATAAGCAACAAATCAGTAATCTGTGGTAATTTCAACTACACCTGTATATACTGGAGTACCTATATCTCCAGTGCAGGTTATATACAAGGACTTCTGAACTGGGTTTGCAGAAACTCCTGGGATCAATTTGTCCTCAAACTGACCGGGGGCAGTAACATGCTTAATATGGCCTTCACTAACACAGCCCCCATCAGTACCGTTTCCCTGGTCTACCCTCACAGGTTAAGTCAGATCACAGACTTATGATCTTTACTATAAACCCATTAACTAACACCATCCTCTTTAGAGATTTCAAAAAGGAAAACTTCATACGATTATATTACAAGATATCTAAATTTACCCACAACAGTTATGCAGTAGTCACTGAAAATGTAGACAGCAACACTAAGAATTTGTATGCCCATCTAGATACATGCATCAGTCTAGCAGTTACTACTAGAACCAAATATATTGCAAAAATCAAAAATAAACCACCCTGGTGGTCAGTCAACATAAACAAATTCTATAACAGAAGGAAGAAACTCTTTAAAATGCCAAGTAGGATCAGAACTCCACAGCATGAGAATGGTATAAAAATCTTTCCAAGAAACTGAAAGTCAGTGTAAAGGTCAGCAAAATATCCCATGAACTCAGACTAGCATCTGCGGTCAAGGACAACTACAATTTCTTCTTCACCTACATTAGGAATTGAATTAATCATTTACAACATTGTCCATAACGTTTCAAAATGAGGCTGCCCTGTCAAACCCAAACAAGTTTGCTATAAATTTCTCCCCTGAAACTCTCATTCCAACTCCTATCACCCCGAGTCATTCCCAGACCCTACTGTTTCCAGGCCTAAAGGCACTTGCAAAGACCAAAAGTACCTCCTATATAGGTCTCGATACCATACTTGCTTGTCTAATAAACAGTGCCAAACATGCACGAACAGAACTCCTCCTGAAACTGTTTAACCTAAGCCTAAATATAGTATATGTTCCTGAATCCTGGCCAACTGCTGTAGTGATGCCCATTTACAAGGGTGGACCACACCACTGATTTTGGAAATTACAGGCCTATCAAGCTTGTGAGTCATACCAGTAAAGCCCAGGTGATTTCATTAAAAATTATGACAAAAATATTGTTAGGTTTGACTCACAACAATTTGTCTTTGTAAAGGGTAGATCATGCCTGCCAAATCTTGTAAAGTATTGCAATGGTCACTTAAACAGTGGACAGTGATCATAATGTTCATGCTAATTTTTAATTTTTTTATTTATCTTCTGTTAACCAGGTTAGTCCCATTACGCTAGTAGCCTCTTTTCAGGGAAGACCTGAGATGGTATATACTGTAAACTGCTATGGGAACTTTGTCAAGAGCATCAGGGGAACTTCCCTTACTTGTTGTATGAGTGTATGGGGACACTATTCTGTGTAGCACTTCCTCACATCCGTACTGAGTGTGTAGGCAACTTGGAGAAGCAGGAAACATGGAGGAGAGAGGAGTTGTTGGTGATTTTGGCGAGAATAGAGCTGTTATTCAAACAGCTAAGGAAGTTAATGTGATGGAGAATGAGTCAGAAATCATAAGTAAATGGGTATAATCAATGTAGAGAGGAGTAAGGGGCTGGTTACATACTGGGGACAACCAAAGATGTTTTCTGTGTGGTAAAGATGATCAAGTAATTAATAACTGTGATAAAAGAAAATGTTTTATATGTGGTAAAGTTGGTCATGAAACAAAGAAATATGAGCAAAAATATATAAAATGTGAAAAATAGGACACTCATGGATAGACTGTAAAGCTGTAGAAAATTATACACATGAAACAAGATTAGACCAAGACAAGGAACATGTTATATTAGATACCACAGAAGAGTCACAAAAAGAAAATATGGATGAGAAACATGTAAGAATAGATGTGAAGGATGGTACGAATTATACAAAAGGAAAAGACGGTGAGGTAGAGGAAGAAGTTAGCAATTCAAGTGATGAAGGAAAAGATAAACGGGTAAGAGTGAGAAGCAAAAGAAGCTCTATAGAAAAAAGAGTGAAAGATAGAAAATGTAAGTTTAAAAATGTAACTATGGGGAAAACAGAAAAGGAAAAGGATAAAAAGTATATATCAAAATCCTTTGTTTATATTGAGAGTCCCAGCCATTAATGTTAATAGTATAAAGAACCTTCTACATAGGCTAGGAGTATTGGAATGGTTTAGATCATTAGACATGGATATTATAGCATTACTAGACATAAGAATAACAACAGAAGAAGAGGAAAGAATACAAAGGAATGGATTATGGGAAGGTAAGGTGATATGGAACTTAGGTAGTGAAAAGTGTTTAGGTATAGCTATCTTATATAAAGACTGTATAGAAATTTTGGACTATACAATAGTTATGATTGGAAGAATAGTAATATTAGACATAATATTTAAAAATCAAATTTATAGAGTGATTACACTTTATGCATACACCTTACAAAAGCAAAGAGAAATAATGTTTAGAAAAATACTGGATTACATGAACGTGAATATGCAAATAATAGTAACTGGAGACTTTGTGATTTAAGACATAGGCGGGAAGAAGGGGCGGATGTTAAAGTTATCTTAGACACGGTAAAAACAGTTAGATGTATTTATGGGAACATAAGTACTGGACATATATGAAAAAATGTATTTAGAAACTTAACTTGATTATTTTATAGTATCAGAGAGCTTAAGCATATTACATCAATGGTGTAAGATTACAGGATTTTCAGATCACTTAGCTATATGGTAAGCGAGTCAAGAAAAAAATAGTCTACATAAAAACAAGTAGAGGAATAAAAAGAATTAATGAACTGGAAATAAATGAGTGTGTAAGGGATATAATACAGCAACTATGGCTGGATCATATAAATATGACAGAATTTTATAAAGACTAGAGAAGTTGGTAGATTAGTTTAAAAGACAACTATAGAAAAGAAGTACTAGCATGGCAGAAGACAAAAAGATTGCAATATAGTGATAAATATAAGGAGATTAGCAATCAGGTATTTAAAAATATAGTAGATAATAGAAAATAGCATATAGAAAAAGGGAAAATGCATGAAATGAATCATAAAAAAATTAAGAAAAATGTTATTCAAACAAAGATATTTTCTACAAAGAAGAAAAGAAGTAGCACCTTATTTTAATAAAATTGTCAAAGAAAAACTAATAATAATAATAATAAGAGAGTTGAGAAATGAAAAACAACATATAGTGAATACACAAAAAGAAATTATGCAAATAGTTAAGAAACATATTCTGGATACCTTTTCTACATGTGATACTATAAGAACAAATGACTGGGAGTTGAATAAAGTAACTGAAGAAGATAATAAGAAAATGGAAGAAAAGATTACAATGAAGGAACTTAAAAATGTGTAAAAAAGTAAATATAGAAGTAGCTGCAGGTTTCGATGGACTTGAATACTTAATGTATAAAGATATGTAAGAATGGCAAAAACGAATACTTTTTAAAGATGTTGAAATAATGGTTTGAAAAAGGTGTAAATGGTGAAAAATATGCATAGGTGTAATGAAATTTATATGGAAAAAGGGAGAAAGAAGAGATTTAAAAATGTAGATTATAAGATTTTTATGAAAATAGAAAAAAAAAGAATAGTAAGCAAAGCAAATAAGCTGTTATCTGAAACAGGTTTTGGAATAAAAGAGAAAGGAAGTCAAGAAACGTTCATGTTAATAAGAGACTTGGTAGATGACGTAATAAACAGTGGAACAGAATTAAAAATACTAATAGGTGATGTGAGTAAAGCTTTTGATAAAATTCAAGATGAAGCACTATGTGAGATTTTGAAAGAGTATAATATAAGTAATAAAATAAACATTTTGAAATCTGTGTACAGTGAGAATAAAGTCAGATTAGTGATTAATGGATGGTTAAGTGAGGTAATAGAAATAAAGAGTGGTATTAAACAAGGCTATCTGGCAAGTAGCATTTTATTTGCATTAGTTATGAATGCAGTGGTTACTAAGATAAACCTCACTTTGGAGAAAGCTAAATACTATATACCAGAGGGAATTCAGATTCTAGTGATGTTTGCATATGCAGATGATTTAGTATTAGCAGTTAAAACTATAGAATGGATGAGTATAGCCATAGAAATACTCAACAAAGAATTAAAAATGTTATGATTAAAATATTAATGAGGAGAAGAGAAAAGGACTGGGTTTTTCCAGAGAAATAAGAGCTATCATTTTTAATAAAGAAGAAATAGAAATTTTGAGAATAAAGTTTGGAATTGAACAACTGAGAGACATAATCGAAAGATATGATAGTTAAAATACATAATCTGTATATTTTGGAGAACATCTTATCTTTCATACAGAAAGTTGCTGAATGGAGAGATGATAAGTCAACAAGCAAAGGAGAGTAGTATTGCTGAAATTGAATTCATCCTCAAGTCTTGGTGAGTACCTTCATGCTGTGGACCCTGTTTTTCACAAAATCTCATCAAGACAAGACTGATATATAGACTGTATTTTATATAGCATATATCATGGACAGAAGTATGTAAAACATTAAAAAGATAGCTGGGTGCACAAGACCCAGGATAAAAAAGTGCCCAGTCCTAGTAGGTGCACTGGTGCCAGGACTGGAAAAAATGACAGTGTAAAATCCTGAAAATATGGAAATATTCCTACAATGGGGGCAGGCCCAGGAGGAGGATGCCCCCCCTATTGTAGAAGGAAGTAGCAGTCCACAAAAATCACAAAAACTGACAGGCCAAAGAAGAGCCATAAAGACGATAGAGTGGACTATTGATGATAAGAAAGAAATAATGTATTGTTACTATTATGCAAAAAGCCCAACATTTCCAGACACAAGATATACAAAAAGATTAAGAGAGAAATTAGAGGAAAGGAAAATACTTCCACAAGCTTCAAATAAAAATCTGTGTTCATTAATACAACAGATTTGTGAAAAACGTTATATAGACCAAGACATTTTTATCTGTTTGGGAAAAAACATTTGAGGAAGTGAGAAAATACAAACAACAAAACCCAGAGATTTTTGAAAAGTATGAAAAAGAAATATGGACATGGGAAAGAAAGATAGATTTGATACAGTGCAATATTTATGCTAAGTCAAAAGCCAAATTAATCAATACAAAAAAGGCAGCCTCAAAGATATTTAAACAGAAATACAGGCAAAGGCATCCAGATATGGAAAATTTCACAATGAAAAATAATATCACAAAGAGGGTATGTAGAAAGGAAGATTAGTAAAGTAAAAGTTAAAAAAAACTAGAAGTTGAAGTTATGGAATACTTGCGAAGTGAAGGATTTGGTGTAGAAGGTCTAACACAGGTTACATCACAGCATGATGGAAGGAGTCCCCAAAGTAAGGAGAAGCAGGATAATCAGGAGATACCTGAAGAAGAAATATGGACATGGGAAAGAAAAAAAAAATTATATGGTGTAATATTTGTGCAGAGGAGAAAACAAAGCTAATCAGTTCAAAAAGAGCAGCACCAAATATATTTGAAGAGAAATACAGGCAAAGGAATGAAGACATGGAAAACTTTACAATGCAAATAATAAGAAGACAAAGAGGAAAAGTAAAAAAGAAGATTAGTAATGGAGAAGTTAAAGAAATAGAAACTGAGGTTATGGAGTACTTGCAAAGTGAAGGATTCAGTGTAGAAAATCTAACTCAGAAAGCACCACAGCAGAATAGAGCAATGGACATCCAGATTAAGGAGAAACTAGTTGAACTGGAAGCAACTGGTCAGTTGCCATGTGAAGATAATTTGGAGCCTTCCACAGGAAACCAATATAAATGTTCACTTGAAGTTGGACAGCAAGGGAAGGAACAGGAAACTGTGGTAACTTTAACGCAGTCAATATGGAGGAGTGATAGGTCAGTGAGTTCCCATATGACAGAGCAATGGATGGCACAGGATGAAATTGAAGAAAATGTGCCACAAAAAGATGCTATAGAACTTTCTATAGAGTGCCCACAGGAAATGGAGAACAAAAATTATGCTCTCGAGTTTAGAAGAAAATGACCTAAGAGAAGAATTGCTTGATTTAAGAGAGACAGACATATTAAGATCAATGAGAGAAATAGACTGCAGAATTTCAATAAAATCCAAAAAGTCAGAAGTTTGGTAAAACAAATGAACACAATACTTAGGACTGTCCATAGAGATCTATGAAATATAACAGAACCAAACAGGAGATATTACTGTGCAGCTAAATTAATAACAGATAAAATTCTACCACAAGAACAGAGAGTAGTAAGGGAAAGGAAGGGGAGAAATTGAATACCATAATGCAAGTATTCAACGGAGAAAACTATAAGGCAATTAAGACAAGAAGTTTCACTGTTAGAAGAGTATAGAAGAGGGAACAGATCAACAAAAATACTTGGAAAGATAGACGTGATAAAAGCAATGTGCAGTATTATAACATATCAGGATTTATCATGCACTATCACAAATAAACTAAAAATATTAGCACAGGCAGAAAAACTTAGAAAATACACAGATAAATATAAAGGAAAATTACAAAATAAGTAATTTATTGATAACCCAGAAAGTTTTATAGATAATTGAGAAACAATGTAAAAGGAATTGAAAGACCACCAAAAAAAGTAGAAATAGATACATTTTGGAGATATATTTATGAAAATCCTGTGGAACATAATGGGATGAAGTATCAGCCAGAGAGATTGAAACAAAGTTAAGAAAATATTCTAACTGGAAAACCCCAGGCGGAGATGCAGTACCTAACTTATGGTTAAAAGTATTAACATCTTTGCATAAAGATTTAGCCATGAGTAAGAACTATTTATATGCGCACCCAGAACAGACACCAACCTAGCTTACAACAGGAAAAACAATGCTCCTACTTAAGAGTCAACCTGCAAGCAACCCTAAAAATTGCAGACCAATAACTTGCCTTCCAATGATGTATAAACTATAGACTGGAATTGGTGCCAACATAGTTTATTGTCATTTAGAAGAAAACTCAATTATGGCAATACAACAAAAGGACAATAAAAGAAAGTCATATGGAACAAAGGATTGCTTGTTGTTAAATAAAGTCATAGTGGAGAACTGTGAAAAGAGGAAGAATCTAAGTAAGGCATGAATTGACTACAAAAAAGAATTTGACAGTATCCCACATTCATGGATAAAAGAGTGCTTAAAAATGTATGATACACCCTCAATTGATAAACTACATCACAGTGACCATGAAACAGTGGCAAACCACTTTGCAGTTAAGCCATGATAAGGACAAATTATTATTCCAGTGATAAAAATTCAAAAAAAGTCTATGATAACAGGGGTTTATGGACTGGTGGATGGGACTTTAATATTATGTTAAAAATAGAAAAAGACAAAAGACATGCATATGTCTAGTGTGATAAATGTTGAGGGAAATAAAAGTGTAGTGAAATATTGAGGTCAACCCAAAGCATATTTTTTCTGTGGAAAGGAAGCTCATCTGATAAACAACTGTGATAAAAAGAAACATTATTTTGCAAGGACTGGGTCATGATGCAAGAAGATGTGAACCGAAATGTTATAAATGTAACAAAACTGAGCATTTATGGATGGATTATAAAACTAAAATGAATGATAGAGAAAGTAAAGAAAAGAGAAAAAATGAACAAAGAGAGCAAGCATTTGAAGTAGAAGGAAAAGAAAAAATAGAAAAAGAAGTAAAAGAAAAACAACAAAACAAAGAGGATAATATAGAAGGTTGTGAAATAAATGATAAAGAGGATATAAACTGGAAAATAGAAGAGGGAAAATTGTATTGGTGAAAGAATAAAAGGCAGGAAAAAAAATTAATGGATAGGTATAATATAGAAAAAGAAAGGAAATGGGTAATATATAAGAAAGATTTTAAAGCTTTCAAAAAAGGAAAAAAACATATAATATCTAGGAAATTAAGGATGAAAAGGGAAAGTAACACCTCTGGGTGGCTAGCTCTGCCACAGTAAAGGATTTAGAACACAATGATAGAGTATGTTGATAAAGAAAAGGTGAAACATTAAGGAGTTATTATTTAAGCAAACATATTTCTTACAAGGAGAAAGAGAAGTATCAACATATTTAAGTAGTTATTGAAGGAAGATAGTGGTGTAATGAAAAAAAAGAAGACTTTAAAGGGAGAAATAAAAAAATCCAGGAACAAATTACGAATTTTGTAATACAGTATATACAAGAAAGGTTTAAAGAAGAAAAAAAGAAACAACTGAAGAAAATACGGATAGCACACGATAAGAGAGCTAAAACCACAAATTTAATCCACAAGTAGAACCAGTTAATAGTAAGCGCTTTTTCAGGTTCAAATAACGCCCTTCTTCAGACAACCACGAGTTTTGCAAAAAGTTAGTCTTATACTATAATATTAAAACAAAGTGCATTATACAATCAAAAGGAACCATGACAACCTTAAAAAGGCAACAGACTAATAGTTGATAAATATGTACCATAAATATTGCTACAAAAAACATGGACAGTGTTCTAAATAGATTTTCTAGACCATCTAACAAGACTGGAATTAATTCTCATTTTAGATTTGAAAGTTTATGTTACATGAATACAATATATGACAAATATATGCAAAAGAATGGATATCCAAACTCAAAAAAGAAAGAATAGTAGAGAATATGAGAAGTGAAAACATTTTCAGAGCAAGAAAATAAAGAATTGGAAAATGAGATTTCCTTATATGAGTTAGGTAATGTGCTTGGATAAATGAATTTAGATTTGGCTGTGGGATCGTATGGGTTTGAATATGAAATGTATAAAAATGCAATAGATTGGAAAAGATAATATTTTCTAAAGGTTTTGAATGAATATTTAAGTGTAGGTATTATATATAAAAAGTTATGTAGTAGTATACTCAAATTTATACAGAAGAAAGAAGAAAAAAGAGAAATAAAAAATTGGAGACCAACAGAACTGAGTAATACAGATTATATGATTTTTATAAAATAATACAGAAGACAACTGAAAGATAAATGGAAAACCTTATAGAAGATAGTCTATATAGTATAAAGGGGAAGGGGTGTCAAGAATGATTAATGATAGTGAGATTGTGGATGAAATTCTAAGTAGAAGAGAAGAAGTAAAACTTATGATAGGGGATCTTAATAAGACATTTAATACAATACAACATGAAATGTTATGAGTGATAATGAAGGAATATAAGTGAGAAAATCAGGAAAATATGTATTTCTGCTTACAATGACAATAGAGTAAGATTTCTAATAAATGGATGGCTGAGTAAAGAAATATACATGAAAATGGTATATGATAAGGATGTCCAAAGAGTTGCTTTAGTTATGAATGCAATAGTATCTGAGGTGAATTTTAAAATGAAGGATGCAGAATATATAATTAAGAATTCCATTTTTGTTGACTGATGCAGATGATATTATAGTGACTGTACATTTTGGAAAAAGAAGTAATATTTTGTTTAAATTAATGTTTAAAAGCAATATATATTATTTTAATCAAATGTAAAAATAAAGACTTGGGTGATGTGGTAAAGATAAGAGGTAGATACTTTACAATGAATGAAGTTTCTGTGTTAGGCACAAAATTTGGGAGTAAGAATGTAAGCAGAATTCAATGGGAAAAACAATATAAGAATTAAAGGAAGATTGTATTTTTTGGAAACATATACGTTATCATTCAGGAAAAGGTTTGTTTGATAAACTCTGTATTAATGGGGAAAAGAGAGTATACTTAGCAAGTGTATTTATGAGGCCAGCAATATATGAAAACAATTACTACAGGTATATTTTCATTCATATGGGCTTTGAGACTGAATCCAGTAAAAAGAATAGTCTTGTAACTGAATAAAGAGGAAGGAGGTTTAGTGGTATATGCTGCTTCTTTAAACTTATAGAAAGTGATAAAGTGGATAAAGGAGAAATATGAGAGGTTAGTGGTAAAGTTGTTCACTGCTAGGTTAAAGGTCAATATAGAATAATCAAGATAGTTCATCCTGAAAACAAATACCAGACAAGGCTGTCCATTCTCATCTTTGCTGTTTGCAATGTACTTGGAACCACCGGCAATGTCATTTTGGGTGTCTCCACTTAAACCAGTTTATAGTTGGATCCCAAGGATTTAAAACTTCATTATATGCTGATGATTTATTAGAACCAGGGAATTATTTAATGCTGTTGTTTGAGATGTTAATACATTTTGATTACAAAGGCAAGAGCCTTGATGCTAAATTATACACTCTTTGAGACAATGATGGATCAGGATATATTCTTCTGGAGTGATGAGAAAAAAAACCTTTTCACTCTTTGCCCCTGTTGTCTGTGATCATCAGCCCCTCCAACGGCTAAGCATCCCAACTGTTTCCTCATCACTGGGGCAAAGGTAGGCAAGGAAGGGCAATCAGGCAGCCATTATGTGTTTTTAGGTTTTCCTCCCTTTAGTTTCCCCTGTCACTAACACATGCACTGGGTGATGTACCCTGACTTCCACAAGGGGTATTCCCTCTAGGTATCCCTGGCCCCATGTGAGATTCCCTGTTTCCATCAGAGAATTAGCTCTACCAAGTGTGAATCTAAATTCATACACCATCTCTAGCTCCCTTGGGAGAGATTAGTGGGCCACACCATTCAACACTTCTCCCCCAAACTGCTTAGCTTCTCCAGTGCAGAGGCTGCTAGTTGAACCCCGGTTGCCTGGGATGCAGTCAGGAATATGCCTTCTGCACTACAGAGTCAAGCTTGTAGTGATGGAAAAGGTAGGGCTACAAATGTTAAGAAAGGATACAAAATCAGTGAAGTCATACAGGGAGGTCACAGAAAGACTTGAGGGATTGTTGCAGAAATGGAGTAGCTGTGCATACGATGATCTCTCAAGTGCTTTTTATGGTGTTAAAAGAGATAGAAAAAGGTAGTGAAGGGGACTTTAAGGCTTTAAGGCTTAGTGGATACAGAATCAGAAAGCAATTTTTATTTGCATTTAAATAATTCAGCCAAGAAGAGGATTGAGGTATGGGGAGCAATTGTTGGAGGATTCTAAAAAGTGTGTGTGTGTGTGTGTGTGTGTGTGTGTGTGTGTGTGTGTGTGTGTGTGTGTGTGTGTGTGTGTGTGTGTTTGTAGGGGGGGGGTGAGTGTCTAGCAAATATGGGAGTAAGAGATATGCTGAGTCTTAAACTGAGAGCTGTATCAGAAGATAATTTGCTGCCAGTATTGGTCACCTTTCTAATATGAAATGGACTAAAGAACTATGTTAGTGCACACATTTTGAGTAGATTATATGCATAGCTGACATAGGAAAGAAGAGCAATAGAAGACAGTTTGAGGATAAACTGGTCAGAAAGTTTAGGAGAAGAGATTATTGAGAAGGATTGTGGCTTTGCTCAAAGTGCAGCTAGGTCAAAGATGTTTCAAATCTTTAGGAGGAAATGCTTATTTGTGTATTTCTATACTTCACAATGAAGTTAAGTAGAATGTTCCCAGGTACATCAAGGTCTTACTGGAAATGTGATATAGGACAGGTATGGCCACAGAGACACTTACTTTTGGAGTTTCCTCAGTTGAACCACTGTGCAAATGATGAGTCCCCACAAGTGTTTTATGTAGTACATGACTGCCTAGATCTGCTATGTCAGATATTATCATAAGAGTATTTTTAGTAAGCTTTCTTGAATCATTTAACATGCTACCCCCTTACAATTATCCTGCTAACACTTTATTTTTGTCCCTTTTTCTTACAGTTAGTCTACAGTGCATAACCTAACCTAAGCCTCCACCATTCCTGATTTTCCTGGCTTCCAGACAGAAAAAGAAGCTCTATGCAGGAATCCTCCACTGTTCTCTCAACTTCCTTTGCTTGTCCAATGATATTGACCTAAAGTGTATGTATCCCATAGCAAGTCATTGTAACCAGTCTATGTTGTATTTACCCCTGCGTTCCACTGCTAGCAGCCTTCTGCGGACTTCTTTTTACCCCATTATTAGGCCCTTACAGTACTTATTACCTTTCCCTACTCTGATCTAAGTGCTCTTGTCTTCTACTGTTTCTCCACTAGGTGGCAGCACATACCTATCTTGCTTAAGTATCCACCTATCCCCTAAGTTACCATATATTGAATCCTCTCCTAAGGACCCATTAATTCCCTGCCACTAGCCTCCTATCTCTCTGACCCTCTCTGTTCTTACCTTACTAACAGTTACACCAAACAAGTGCTACATCCTCCTTACTTTCCTTATCTCTGATCTCACTTACCTAATCACTGATTGTTTCTTCTCAGTCTTGCCTTCTTCCTTTCTCTTTGTTTCTACCCACTCCAGTCACCCTGCAGGCTCACTCCACTCCCCTCTCTACCCTCAATTCCCACCCACCCCCAGGGGTCCTACTCTTATACTTTCTAACCACACCCCTTCCTCTTCTCATTAACCTCTACACATTTCCAATTGGCCAATTTTTCTCTTATCTTCCCATCTCTTTACCACTCCACTCCATACTCACCACATCCTCCTATCTCTACACACTCTCAGCTTAAACACTTCCATCTCTAAATATATTTGTAACAAATAGCCAATCCTTCCCAATGGCTAATTCTACCATCCCTTCTCAGATTCCACTCTGCTTTACTCTTGTATCACTACCGATTTAAACCTTTGCCTATTTACTTTCCTCATATGAACACCCTATATATCCAGACACTAAATACCCCAACCAACATACCAACTCTCAACCCTTACCATACCTACATAACCATGCAAACATAATATGCTCACCCAGCAAACATAATATGCTCACCCAGCTACCTACTTGCAAAGTATCATAGAACACTACATATTAAATATAATTCACTACATCTCAATAGACTGTTATTTCCATACAGCAAGCTTCCTAATCTAAGCTATCTAGGACAACTCCTCTCATTAAAGGACGATGATATTCATCCTAACCCAGGCCCTACAGCAACCTCTACCACTCTCCAAAAACAAAATCAGTCAACCAGTTACCCCTTCACTATACCACCTACCTCCCTCCTACTAGCTCATCTAAATATACGTAGTATTAACAACAAAGTAACTCATCTCCATGCTCTCCTACAAGTATACTCCTTTGACATTATCTGCCTAACAGAAACATAGCTAAAACCTAGTATCAAGGATAATGAAATTATCCCATCTGGATATAATATGCTAAGAATTGATAGAGTAGCTAAGAAAGGTGGAGGGGTTGGTATTTTATTCAAATCTGGATTACAATTAACCACATACAACTGTAATCTACCTCTAGATTCCCATATTGAAATTCTCATCTGTAAACTTGAACTTAACAATGCCAAATCAATCTACATTATCTGTATTTATCTGCCCCCTGGAAATAACATAGCCACCATGGAAAATATCTTTTCTTGGCTATCCCAACACCTGCCTCAAGAAACCATAATCCTAGCCGATATAAACTTGGATTGGAATTCCTATTGTACTAGCCTTCCTACCTCCCACATTAACCTACATGTTTTTTTCTCAAACCATTAACTCACCCACCAGAATAAATAAAGCTAACAAGAAAGCTAACATACTAGACTGGATTCTTATAAACAATCATACTCACTACTATAATTCTGGAACCTTCCCTGATGATATAAGTGACCACTCACTTACCTACTTCATCAGGCATAAAACCAACACTCCTATTCTAACCTCTATCAGAAGTATTAGATCCAAAAAAAAATTTAACCCTGATTTATTTCAAATGAAACTTGGGTTCCCTTAAAACACCTCCTTTTAGATGAAGCCGTTAATTTCTTTAATACTACCTTCCTTTCCATTCTCAATCATCACGCTCCAACCAGATCAATTAGAATTAAGGCCAACTCTGCCCCATGGCTATCCAATGAAACCAAACATAAAATTCAACTCAAAAATAAATATTGGGCCAAATGGAGAATGACCAAAAACCCTGTTGATCAACAAATCTTTAGATAAATTAGAAATGACACTAAGAAGGCCATACTTAATGATAAAAAAATATTACTTACAATTTCAACAACATAATCACAACAAACCACAAAAAGTCTGGGCTAGTATTAAGTTACTCCACCCAGGTCAATCCACTACACCTAACCCCCAAAATACAGACCAGGAAAACCCTATCCATACAGCTAATACCTTCAACACCTTCTTTACAGATGCTATCCAAACATAGGTTAGTCAACTATCACCTAATACCTTCACACTACCTTCTTACACCTCAACCCCACTCCCCTCCATTTCAATTCCAACCAGTCCCAACCAAACTTATTCAAAACCTTTTGCATAAACTGAAACCATGCTCTCCTTCAGCAGACCAACTGCCTTCTGAATTTCTACAGTTATCCTCCAATGCTATTGCCTACCCTATTTCCATATTGATAAATAGAACTATAAGTGAAGGTCACATCCCCACCTTATGGAAAGTCTCCCATGTTATCCTCCTGCATAAAGGAGGACACTCCATTGAACTATCAAACTATCGCCATATTGCCCTACTCTCTCCATTAGCTAAGATTATGGAGAAATGTATCCACAGGCAATTACTCCACCACTTAATTGAAAACAATTTATTTTCCAACTGTCAACATGGTTTCAGACCCTCACACAGCACAACAACTGCCCTCCTTTCCTTTACTGATTACATCAACAAACAACAAAACCTAAATAATGTTTCTTCTACTCTATTTATCGACCTGTCTAAAGCATTTGACATGGTAAACTACCAGATTCTCATAAACATACTAAAATCTCTGTTGTTAGACCAGCTTTCCATAAAATGGTTTCAGTCCTACCTTGACAAACAACAGCAAGCAGTACTATGGCATAACACTCTATCCACCCATCTATCCATTACCATAGGCATCCCCCAGGGGTCCATACTAGGACCTCTTCTCCATATTTATAAATAACCTTCATCTAGCTATCCCCCAAGCCACTTACATACAATATGCTGACGGCGCCACACAACTATGCTCAGCCACATCCTCCCAAGACCTTCACTGTCTCACCCAGAAGGTATTCAACATAGTAGAACAATGGTTCACTCAGCGTTGCCTTCTTCTGAACCCAAAGAAAACCAAACTCCTCCTCTTCACTCCTACTCAAAAGTCCACTCCTCTTCATTTCTCTGTGACATCCACCAATGGTACCATAATATCTCCAGACTTTACCACTAAACTTCTAGGTGTCACCATCGACAATAATCTGAACTTCGACATCCATATCAACAATACTATAAAGACTGTCAACAAAAAAATCTGCACTCTCTGTAGGATTAAACCCTTCCTTTCTCCTACTGCCAAAATTACTATAGCTCACACTCATTTGATCTCTACACTCCTTTACGCTTCTCCTATTTTTACTAATCTATCCAATACTGTCTTCAGCAAATTGGAATCATCCTATAATAACATTGCAAGATTTGCAACAGGAAACCCATTTAGAACACACCATTGTATAAATCTAAATCAGCTAGGATGGTTAGAACTACAACACCTGATTAAATTTCACCAAATAACCATTGCCCACAACATTCTTTACAAACCTTCTAATACTCCTAGTTTATCTAGCCTCATTACACCCTATAAAAATCTGAAGTCTCTACGCTCCTCACACAAACTTCTTGTACACACCTCCAAATCTAATAACAGGGCTGGGGATTCTTTCTTCTCTTATACTGTAGGTAAATCCTGGAATCTTCTCCCTAATGACCTCTCCTCACTTACTTCCTTATCACTCTTCAAAAATAGACTTAAACTTTACCTCAAATCATGCTGGCTATGCCCCTGTACCAATCCAGACTAGCCATCTATCTCTTTATACTTGACCTTGCCTATCTTGTGCTTACTATCCACTGTTACATCTTCCTTCTTACTATACTTCTCTCATGTCTCTCTCATGACTGGGCATCATTTCACTTCTCCTTATATACCTTTTCTCTAATAAATGCTTGTAAAATTACTTCACAACTAACTTCCTTTCTCCACTATTGCCTTTACCTGTAATTAGTCCCTGTACCTTCTTTTTGTACTGTTTAAGACTCTTGTCCTCTTTACAAACCCAGTGCTAACCTCTATGCCTTACTGCACATATTACCATTGCTTAGCTATTTTTATTATATTTTTTACTATTTTTGCTATTTGTTTTCTTACAAATTTTTTTTTTGCTTTTTGTGGTTTGTAATTTGTTATTTGTTATTTGTATTTGTATTTGTATTTTATTAATGTCTTGGAGCTTATCTCCCCGGGCCTCTACTGAAAATGGACATATATCCAGTTAGACTAGCCCGGTCAACAAATGTAAAATAAATAAAGAGATCCAGCCACCCTTGTTGATAATTCTGTATCTTTTGACCATCATGTCACTGTAGTAGCTAGGAAAGTGTTATGTCTGTTTCATTTAATTTCCAAAGGCATCTCATCTGGATCCAAAAAAGTCCTAATTCCATTTACTCATATCTCATCAGACTCAGTTTTGAATATTGTGCCCCTTTTGGAATGTATTCATTTAAAGATATATAGCAACTTGAGAGAACTCAGGGATTCATAACTATAAAGATAAGTGGCCTCAAAATTCTTAGTTATCAGGACAGACTGGTAGCTCTCTGCCTTACTCAGTTTGTTATAAACTACTCTGTGGTGATCTGTGACTAGCTTTTTGAGCCATGAAATTTCCAACTCTATTTCACTTCTATTCCTTCACAGAACAATGGTTCTTCAAATTCCAAGTTAAAAAATAGTGTGATAGAGTCATATCCCAATGTATTCCTCAACTCTGGAACAAACTTCCACTACATGTCAAGCAGAGTAGTATCCTTGTACATTCAAGGTTAACCTATATAATTGGATGGGCAGCCTGAATTTATCCCCATGTCTATCATGTACTGTCCTCCTTGAGGCTGGAGATAACTTCTTAATATGAGTTAGTGGGTAGATTTGTAACAGCCTGCAGACTGATTTCCTAGTATTTACCTGAGAACCTTTGTAAAATTCATTTGGGAGTCTTATACAAGGTGCTGTGGCCCACAAGGATAATCCTAGATGAGGCACTATGTTGGATTCTCAGAAACAAGCAAATAGTCTAAGTAAATGAGTCCATATCATTTAATTGAACATTTAATTCATTGAACCTTTATTCATCGACCACTATATGGCGAACGTCATTTCAGTAAATGACAAAATCTGTCCCAAGGTAATGAATCACTTGGCCAAAGACACACCGGAACACAAACTGCACAAAATCAAACCCACCTAAGTGGGGGGGGCTTTGCCCCCCACACCCCCCAATGTGGGGAGCTGTGCCCTACCCACCAACTATATATGGCAAATTTGAGAACGCACTACAGTGGGAAAAGGGCAAAGATGTGATGTTGGCTAAGTGATTCATTACCCTGGGAAAGATTTCATTTGCTGAAATGATGTTCGACATATAGTGGTCAATGAATAAAGGTTTGATGAATTAAACTTTCAGTTAAGTTATATAGACCCTAAGTCAATGAGGAAGGCAATGCCCGCAGTTCTTTGGGGTGTACGAATGCCATAACAAAAGAAATGGAAGTACAGTAGTCCTCGAAGACAGATGAAATGCATAAACTATTGAGGTTGCAAGAATTGAACCATGGAGGTTAGATGAAAGGGCATGAAATAAATACTCTGCAAAATACTTGCTGTGTCTTTTAAGCTATGATGATTGCTATTCAGTATAAAGTCTACTCCCTAATATAACTTGAACTTGAGGGTGCAGAGTAGAAAAGAAATAAAGAGGTAACAGAAGAGAATAACTTGGCATGAAACTAACATGAAGAGAAGAAACAAATTTATCCCAACAATCAGGGAATGTCCAGAGGCAGGTATAAGATTTGTTGGGGGGTTGACAGGCATATGCCCTACTTCATGTCATTAATGTTTGGAAGAACACTAAAAGGCAAAAGAAAGAGGGAGAAACAGGGAAAAGGTATCTATATGTAAAACAATTATCAATCTTAACAGTATTTATATAAAAAATGTATGATATCAATTGCATGGGTCTATATTAGATCACCGAGTGCTTAAAAAAGCGAACTGTGATTAATCGACCTTATGTAAGCGAAAGCTTACAATTTTGAACTGTCAGAACAGCGATTTTTTTCCTAGGGAAAAGAATCGCTGTTCCAACAACAACAACAAAAAATAAAACATACTTTAAACATTACATTAAGTGGGGGGCTTCACCCCCCCACACCCCCCTACTTAAATATACCAACTCCAAGACCGCACTACAGTGCTGAAAACGGCAAAGTAATGAAGTGGCCAAGCAAATTCTTTCCCAGGGAAAGAATTTGCTTAAAAGCTGCTTCGATATTTTGCCATTTCAGGCTTTTGAGTTTAATCAAGATGCATTCGAAAGAATGCATTTTTGGCCTTCTAATACTGAACCCAATTGCATAGTATATACCAAAGTATTTTCAGTGCTTCTTAAATGTGATAGCGATACTAAAGTAAACAAGTACTTTTTTCTCTCTTTTTATTTTTAAGAAATATAGGTATTACAATGTAAAAAAAGAGAAGAAGGGCTGGACAAAACCATGTTTAAATCAATAGGTTGTAATTTTGGGCTGTTGGGGTGGGGTGTAAAAGTGTACCAATTATAATATATGTATTAATGAAATATATTCTTTAACTTTTGCATAGGTGAATGCCTGAATTAATTCCCTTGGCTTAATCTAATGACAAATTTTTTTTGTGACTGCAAGTAGGTTTTACAAATGAGAGCCCATGGTGTAATAAATAGTTTTCTTTAAGTAAATAAATGTTCAGTGCCAGTTAAGAAATCTGGAGCTGAGGGCAGCACTACATTTTGTTTTTATGTTTCCCGGAAATGAGCTGACTAAAGGTGAAGGCAATAATTTGAGAGGTCTGGACATTGTTTACTGAGAGAAATGTAAAATTAAAAGGTACAAGGGCAAGCAGTTCAGTAAAAATAAAGTTTGAAAGTACTGTAAGTGAATATGAGATAGCTGTCCTGGTAACTAAATACTTTAATGCATTTACAAGAACAATTTATATTTTAATTTTATTTAAAGATAGCCAGTGCACTTTTTCTTAAGGCTAAAAGTTAATGTTTCCTGAAAACATGCACGTTGTTTTTCACATCTGGGTGGAGAATAAAGATAAGACAAGAACAGACAGCAATTAGCACAAGTAGAAACACAGGCTGTAACAAGCATCTTAGCATGGATAACCTTAATTTTAGGTTATGCCTGTGAATGCAGTTGTCATTTTGGGACAATTGTTCCTATCATGATGGTTAAACTTCATTATCCAAAGATGTACATAATTTTGTGTATTTATTTTAAGTTAATAAGTTATGGGGGTTTCCTGGGGAGTGTTTGTTTTCTTCTTCATTGAAACAAGATGTCTTGTAAAATATGACATAGGCTCAAATGGAGATGACAGGAAACAACTGTACAAATGATCAGTCTGCCAAACATTAGTTGGTACATGCAACACAAAAGCTGGAAATAGACATTTAAAAAAGCTGTCATATATAATAGGTGGGAATACTAACTTCTTATCATAATGGCTACACTAAATATCTTATTTTGGAACATGAGTGGCCTCACAGGTATAGCCAAAAAGTATTGCATTATATTAAAAATGCTAAGCAAAAATAGCAGTGTTACAGGAGACACATTTGGAAAAAAGTGAGCATGTGAATTTGATAAAGAAAGGATTTCAAGATGGATATTCAGCAGAATATCAGGGACAAAGGAAAACAGGAGTACTCAACAGGCAAATAAAACAACTTGTCAAATCCTCTAAGGTCTCCTTTGAGAGAAACTTAGTAAGTACAGCCAAGGATAACCATAAGGCCTTTTACAGTTACATTCATAACCTAGTGCAGAACTAGTAACCAATGGTTTCATGCACACTAACCCCACAGAGATAGCAAACCTGCTAGCAGATACGTCTGGCAGAAATTTACTCCCTTATCCCCTCCTAACTTACAACAAACCTTTCCCAAAACTCCCACCCCACCCTACATATCTGAAGAGCAGGTCCTCAAAGCCCTGTCCAAGGCAAAAACACAGCCTCTATGGCACCAGATGACATAATAACAGGCTAAAACATGAACTAGCATCACCACTAAGTACCCTTTTCAATCATAGCCTAACCACAGGCTTTGTTCCTGTGGAATGGAGAACAGCTACAGTTATTCTCTCCCACAAAAGTGGCCTAACAACAGACCCAGGGACTTACAGACACATAAGCCTGACCAACCTCATCTGTAAGGCCATGGAATGTATCATTATGGACCTCATAAATAAAGATATAGGTGACCTCCAAACCCCGGATCCTACCCAATTGGACTTCATGAAAGGCAGATCCTACCTGTTAAATCTGGTGGGTTTCTTTGAAAGTGTGACTAAGGACACTGATGAGGCTAGATCTGTGCACACAGCATAACTCAACTTGACAAAGGCTTTCAGCACAATCCCACATTCATGTATTACTGATAAACTTAGCAAACTGAATGTAAACCTCTTCGTTGTGAGATGGGTTGCCAACTGGCTCACAAACCAGACACACACTATCAAAGTGGGTGACTCCACATCATCCAGCAGACCAGTTACCAGCTGGGTGCCACAGGGGTCAGTGCTGGGCCTCCTACTGTTTGGTATATATTTCTCAGAAGTTCATGTCAAAACTAAAGGGTGCAAGCTAGGTGCAATCATCGAATCCCCAAATTATATCAGTATACTCTAGGAGGGTCTCTTGCAGACCAATGACTGCTGTATTAGTCACGGTCCCAAACTGAATGCATAGAAATGCATCATAATTTCCTTTGGCACAAACAATGTCCCTTCACACTATCAAATCAATAACAATACCCTAAGTAACCATGAAGTGGTAAAGGACCTGGGATCACAAGTTGAACTTCGTCCATCATGTGTTTACTGTAGTAAGGAAAGCTTTCTACGCAGCACACTTGATTAGTAAAAGCATCACCTCGAGAGCAAAATAAGTTATAACCCACCTATACTCGGCACTTATCCAGCCCATAATTGAGTAAAACACCCCATTCGGCATGTACTTTTCTAAACACCTTCAGCAATTAGAGAGACCTCAGAGGTTTCTAACAAAGAATATCAAGGGACTCCAGCATGTGCCTTACACAGACTGACCAAAGTCCCTGTCACTATACTGTGTATCATATAGACTTCTTAGAGGAGACTTATGCCTGGCCTACAGAGCAATCTAAGACCCAAACCTAATGAACTTGCTGCATATCCATAAAATGGACAGGACTAGGGCTAGCCATTCCAGGAACCTAAATATGGCCTGTGACTTAAATAGGACATGGTGGAGAGACAGATTTATCTTCCAGCGACTGCCACATCTTTGTAACAGGCTACCAATTCATGTGAAACACAGCACCTCTATGACACTGTTCAAGAGGAACCTGGATGAGTGGATGGGGCAATGTAAATTCTTACCGGGGATAGCACCCACAACCCTCCTGGACATGGGCAGTCATCACTAAATGCATTCTTGAGTATTGACTAGCATTTCTATGGTATTACATTGGGATGAAATGGCTAGGCTTAAAATGACCTTCGGGTCGATAGCCTAGTAACTTCCTATGATCCTGTGATCCTATATCATGTGCCAATAACAACTAAGATAAAAATGCAGGGTGATGAAGTACAAATGAGATACTGGTGCTTTCCCACCTATCTGTAAAAAAAGAGAGGAATTTAAGGCATGGGTAGTGGAAAGTATTCAAAAGTTATTGTGGAAGACAGAAACTTCTTCAAAAATTATAACTAGCGAGTGGGATAAAATAAAAGTGGAGTTTAAAAATAGGGTAGAAATAAAAGAAAAAAGATATGCTTAAAAGTAAAAAGAATTATTTAGAGGTGCTGACAAATGTTACAGTACTGCAGAATAAGAGGGATCTCACAGAACAAGAACAGGCACAAATGCAAAGTGCTACAGAAAAAATAAGGGAGCATCTGGATAATATGGATGAGTTTAAAAGGTTTGCTGTTGAGCACCTGTTTTTTTGATAATAACTCCAAAGCACAAAAACTTTTAGCACAATGATTTAGGCAATAGAAAGTAGAAAGGGCTGTTGCGGAACGGAGGGAGCCTATAACAAGAAAAAATAACCAGAGTTAGAAATTATATAAAAGTCTGTATAAAACAGAGAAATTTGGAAATCAGTAAAAGGTACAAATGGAAATGTTTATGGAAGAATTAAATATTCCAAGGCTAGAGGGAGAGGAGGTTCAGTTAGAGGAGATGAGATAAAATAGTGATGTATAACCAATCTACAGGAAAGTCCCCAGGATTAGATGTTATTCCCGTGGAAGTTTGGAAGCTAGGAGGAAAAAAGCTAATAAAGATTGATAAAGATCTGGAAGGTTTTGTTTAACAGTATTTTAAGAGGAGGGGAAGTACCAAAATCTTGGAAGAAAGTGGTAGAGGTTGTAATACCTAAAGAGGGTAAAGATCCATCAGATCCAGCTTCATACAGTCCAATTTCAATAATAAATAATGATTATAAAGTGTTTATGTCTATAATGGCTAAAGGAATGGCAAAAGTAATGCCAAAATTGATAGGTATGGATCAATGTGGTTTTGAGGAGGAGAAGCAAACATTTGACAACATAAACAGAATACTGATGATCCAGAGAGAAGCAGAATGTAAGAAAATACCACTGTTGTTGGTGGGTCTTGATGCAGAGAAAGCATTTGACAGAGTAAGCTAGGATTTTATGAGCAGAGCAATGGAAGCATTTGTATTCCATGATAAAATTATTAAGTTGATTAGGAGGATATATGAAGGATCAGAGGCAAAGTTAGAGTGGGTGGGGTCCTCAATGATAATCTTTGCTTGAGCAAAGGACCCAGCCAGGGATGTCCTCTCTCCCCTTTATTTGCATTATATTTAGAAAAACTGGCAAAGAAAACAAGGGACTCAAAAATGCAAGGAAATAATTGATATGGTAGTCAAGAAAAGCTGGCTCTGTTTGCAGATGACATTATCTTATACCTGACAAAACTAGAAGGGGACATTACAGTGCTGTGGAACATATTGAGACAGTTTCAAATCTTTTTGAGATACAAAATTAATGAAATTAAAACAAAAGCAACAGCAGTAAATTTTGTACCCATATACAAATTGGTTAAGCAATATCCATATTTATGGGGACATGATAAAATGAAGTATTTAGGAGTATGGATTAAAATGGTATCAGTGTGGCAGCTAATATGGGAAGAGAGTAAACAAAAGATAATACAAAAACTGAAAAAATGAAAAGCTCGCTGTACTGATATTGGTAGTAAGATACAAGCAGTTAAAATGTTTTTAGTCCCTTTAGCCTTATACACAGGTCAGGCATATATTTTTTATCAACCAGAGGAGAAGTTGTAGGTAGCAATTAATAAGGAGCTGAAAGATTTTATCTGGGAGGGAAGGAGACAAGTGTCAAGTGGAATAAGAGCTTATTCTTACAATAGAACAGGTGGATTGGGATTACCCGAATTGAAGGGGTATTTCACAGCAACACAGCTAAGGCTCCTATACATAGTACAAGTAGAAAACTATAATTCAAAGTGGAAAGGCATGATGATGAAACAGGGAGGAAGTTTAATTAACAGGGAGAAACTGGGATTTTGGATGCAAACCTTTAGGGAGAACAACAATAATCGTACAGAATACTATATTCATAAAGTAGCAGAAGGTCTTCTAAGAACTAAGCCAACATGGGAATGGAGAAAGGAGATTCTGCAGATAGAGATGACTGTGATTAGGGATACAGGTAATAGGTGACGGGAATGTACTGGAAGAAACTGGCAAAGGAACCAAGGTATTGGGAGCAGAGAACTAGAGAGGGAAATGTAATAGAATGGGAAGACACCTAGAACTTATTGGGACTGCAGGCTAGAGATTGCCTTCCATATCAAGGATTGATCTCAGAGTATAAGCAAAGTGAAAGAAATAGGGGCATCCTAAACGAAAGACCAGTAATGGCAGAGTTTTTAGTAGAATCTAGAACAGACGTTGCTGTTAAGAAAGAAATAATTAGTACAGCATATAAAATATTGCATGATAACTATAAGAATCAATTGGAGGAGGTTAGGTAGCATTGGGAAGAGAGATTAGATAAGCAATTCACAAAGAAACAGTGGGGGTATATGTATGCCTCCCAAAATATGCAACAAAATCTAGAAGATATAGGATCTTTTCCTGGAAGAGTTTACATAGGTATTTTTATACCCCAAGCAGATTTCAAAGTTTTTCCTCAGGTAGACAGCAAATGTTGGAAGTGTGATGGGGAAGAAAGAGGTAACTGAAAACATGTTTTGTGGGAGTGTAATGAGTTGGCAGACATTAAAGATTCACTGCAGACTGCTCTGTCAGCTATGCTGGGTGAGCAAACTGGAGTAGCTGGGGAAATGATTTTTTTGAGCTATGATACAGAATCAGAATTGCCTAGACATAGTAAGGCCTTAAAGTGTAGGAGGAAATTAAATAGGAAAAAAAGTGGGAAATGTGGGATCAGTACATGCAGAGGATGAATGAGGTTTAAAAGTAGGCAGGATTTGAATGAGCTGTGTAATGGTTGACTAAAAATGATTGAATATGTTAAAAGTGATGTATAATGTTTGCAGCTATAGTTCTGTTGGCACGGTTTGGAATGTATAATGTTTGTAACCTATGATTTATTTTCATTTATATAAATGTAAGATTACCTATGTCATACGTGATAATTTAATAAAAATGTTTCTTGTTTAAAAAAAGCAAAAATAACCAGAGAATATGCAGCGGTATTAGAACTATTTCTGAAATGTCATGAAATTTTGTATAGACTGAGGAATGTGGAAATCAAGAAAAAGCACAAATGCAAACATGTATAGAAGCCTTAGGTTCACCAAGATTAGAGGCTGATGCGGCTCAACAATTAACAGTTAAGAAAGGAGGAGATGAGATAGAAATTATGATTATAATCAATCCACAGGAAGTTTCCAGGATTAGATTGTATTCCTGTGGAAGTTTGGAAGCTAGGAGGAAAAAAGTGATAAGGATCTGGAAGATTTTGTTTAACAGTACTTTAAAAGGAGTGGAAGCACCAACATCCCGGAAGAAAGCTGTGATGGTTGTGTTAACTAAAGATGGGAAAGACCCTTCAGACCCAGCTTCATATAGGCACATTTCAATTTTAAACCACAATTATAAAGAGTTTATGTCTATACCAGCTAAGAGAATGTCAGAGATGTTGCCAGAATTAATAGATATGGCTCAGTGTGGTTTTGTGGAGTGGAGGCAAACATTTGAAAACATCAATAGAACAGAGATGATCCAGAGAGAAGCAGAATGCAAGAAAATACTGCTGTTGCTGGTGGGTCTTGATGCAGAAAAATCATTTGATAGAACAATCTAGGATTTTATAAGGAGGTCAATGGAAGCATTTGCATTCCCTAGTACAATAATAAGGTCAATTAGGAGGCTATATGAGGGATTGGATGCAAACATTAAAGTGGGAGGGTTCCTCTCTGATACGCTGTGTCTGCACACTGGAACCAGGCAAGGGTGTCCTCTTTCCCCTTTATTATTTCCATTATGTTTGGAGCCATTGGCAAGCAAAATGAGGTACTCAGAAATTCAAGCATATAATTGGTATGGTAATCAAGAAAAGTTGGCTTTATTTGCAGACAATATTATTTTGGACCTGATAAAACCAGAAAAGGACATCTCAGTGTTGAGGAACATTCTGAGACAATTTCAGTTCTTTTCTGGATGTAAAATTAATGAAGACAAAACAAAGGTTATGACTATAAGTGGTTCAGCAATACCCATATTTATAGGGACATGATAAAATTAAGTATTTAGGAATATGGGTTAAAAAGGATTTTGTTATGGCAGCTAAGGATGTATGGGAAGAGATGAAACAAAAGACAATACAAAAACAGAGAAACTGGAAGCTCTTGCTTATGGATATGGATATCAAGGTACAAGCAGTGAAAATGTTTTTAGTCCCTTTAGATGTATATACAAGTCAAGCATATTTTTATTAGCAGAGAAGAAGTTGTAGACAGTAATTAATTAAACAATTGAATGATTTTATCTGTGAAGGGAAAAGGGTAAGGGTCAAGTGGGATAATCTAATCCTTCCAATAGATCAATGTGATTTAGGATTACGTAATTTGAAGGGATATTTCAGAGATACATGGTTAAGGCTCATATACATAACAGAAGCAGAAAGCTATAATCAAAGTGGAAAGGGATGATGATGAGGCATGGGGAAATACAATAAATAACTGGAGAGTGGGGGTTTGCATGCAGATCTTTAAAGAGAATAGCATCTATACATGATATTATATTCATAAAGTAACAGAAAGTATACTAAGAACTAAGCCAACATGAGAATGGAGAAAGGAGATTCTACTGATAGGGATGACTGCAATTACGGGTTCAGCGAATAGGCAAGAGGGGCCTGGAATTTACTGGAGAAAATTGGCAAATGAACTAAGGCATTGGGAGCAAATAACTAGAGAAGGAAAGGTAATAGAAAAGGAAGATGCCAAGAAGACATTTGGACTCCAGGCTAGCGACTGCCTTCTCTATCAGGGATTGATATTAGAGTATAGGCAAAGAAAAAGGGATAGGGAATCCTAAATGAAAGTCTTGCTCTGATAGAGATTTTAGTTGAATCTAGAACAGAAGATGTCTGTTAAAAAAGGGATAATTAGTAGGGCATATAAAATATTACATAATAACTATACGAATTGCTCAGAGGTTAGAAGAGATTGGGAAGAAAGACTGGATAAGCAATTCACAGAGAAACAATGGGAAGAAATATGTATGGCTGCCAAATAAGCAACAATATCTAGAAGATTAAGGCTTTTTGCTTGGAAGTGTTTTCATAGATATTTTTATATCCCAAGCAGACACCAATTTTTTTTCCCTCTGGTAGACTGCAGATGTTGGAGGTGTGATGTGGCCAGAAAGAGGTAACTGGGAACATATATTTTGTAGAGGAATACATTGTCAGACTTTGAAATTCCTTACATAGTACTCTGTCAGAAATATTGGGTGAGCAAATGGATGTAACTAAGGAAATGATTTTTTGAGCTGGCATATAGGATCTGAATTGCTAAAACATAGTAAGGGCTCCCTATTCCAATGTTGGCACTCAAAATGTAGAGTGCCGACAAGACAAAAAAAAAAGACCTAAAACATAGGAGAAGACTGATTCTCAAAAAATTGCTCTTCTCCTTTAAACCTTTTTTTCTGGGGATAAAGCATTCCCTGCACCCCACAAACTTATATATACCAACTCTAAGATCGTCACACTTAGGGGAAAATGGAATAGTCCGAGAAATGGCATTTTGGACTTAGTATTTGTAAGTCTGTTCTTTCAGCCATTCCGTCTCTAGTGGGTCCCGACATTTCAAATGGTTACTTATGGTAAGGCCTTTTTAAGTTTAACTCCAAGGGCTGTCAAAAACACACCTGAAAATGGAAATTAGAGCCTAAATCAACTGTGTTTGAAGTAGTGAATATTGAAACAGAGATAAAAGAACTGGAGATGAAATCTTTAGAACAGGGTAGGAGCAAATTACATAGAAAAAAATGGGAACAATATATGCAAAATAATATTTTAGAGGAGGAGTGAGGCTATGGGAAGGTAGGAATTGATCAATTTATGTAATGATAGAGTGATGATAACTGTATAAGAGAATATATGTGATGCATAATGTTTGTAACTGTGAACAAGTTAACATGGTTTGTTTTCTTTTAGGGAAATGTTTGTCCACGTCTTAAGTGATAATTCATTAAAGGTGTAAAAAAAAAGATTGCACATAGAATTCATTAGTATTGTTTCAACCTATACATATGAACCCAAATATTAAGTTAAACAATAAAATGATTGATCTCAAACCATTCCCAATAATTAAAGAATTAACAGTATGGGATATTCTACAGCACAAGGAAGCTACTCTAGATAAACTATGAGAAAAAATTAAGATGCCAGCTTGGTATAATTACATTCTTCGACAAATAATATCAATAATTAACCTAAAATACTCAAACTACAAAATAAAAATACAAAGTATAGAAAATACCCAAAACATAATCAAAGCTCTAACAGCCAAAGAAAAAATGATTTCAAATTCCCATAAATTAATAAAGGAGTTAAAACACAATTCCGCGCTGTTCTACTCAAGATACTGGGAACATTTAAATAACAATATCACAATAATTCAAAAACAGGAAGCCATAAACAATACCTTAAAACTTACACCTTTCAAAAACCTCATATAGACACAACTGATGATCAACAACAATGCATATTATACCCCAGCTGCTCTCAAAAAAATTTGTCTGTAAAAAAAGCTCACTGGGCCCCTTCTGCTCTAGGGAATATATGGATATTCTCCACATCTTCTGGAGCTGTGAGAAAATCTATAAGCTCTGGTGTTCCTTAAGAATGCAACTAGAGAAAGTTGGTTACACAAAAAACACTCTCTCTTGGGAAACAATGATTCGGCATATAATTCCTAGTTCAATCAATGGAATGCGCAAGCATATCTTAGTTACAGTATGCGCATTACTTAAATTGTATATTTCCAAAAACTGGGTTAACAGTAAAAACATCTCATGGAACAACTTTAAAGACATGGCAGTTAAATATATCTCCTCCCACCAACTAGCCACTAAAAGTATTAAAAAAATAATTTACTTTCAAACATACTGGAATTCTCTCCTAGAGACAATTTTGTTAAGTGTACAGAATACATAAGGTTAAATGTCAAGCAGGTGGCTGTTTTATAAATAAAAATATCTACGTTACTGAACACAAATAGTTGTATCACTGACATATAAAACACACTTCAGAGATATTAACATAAGGATGGCTTCCAACATTGTACATACTATAAATATGTAATTAGCTTTTGTTAGCTTATTAGTTTTCTTTCTCTCTTTTGTTTTATATTTCTTTTTTTTTCTTACATTCTGGGAAATTAAAGGTACCCTGCATATACAAACCCAACACTCAATGTCTTACCATAACTCTGCTCTACTGTAACACTTAGATATGTTGAAATCATGTCAACTATTAGTCTCAATGTTTTCTTGCAAATGTGTAAATGTTTTCTTTGGAACGTTTGGTTACCTTTACTCTTCTATGTAATACATGCTGCATTGTCTGTAATATTATGTACTCTTACTCTTACTTTTATGTATTTGTGGAAAATAAAATAAAAAGGAATTTAAAAAAAAAAAAAAAAAAAAAAGTTACACAGAAAAAATTATGAGGCAAAAATCTGGGCATTCTGTGAAAATCTTGCCAGTTGAGGGGTATGTTAATTGATGGTTTGCCTTTTGTTTTCCATTTTCTAAGTTATGGCTTTCCTAGCCACTGATTGAATATTAAAATAACGTTTGGCACCACTAGCTATTCTTTGGATAAAATAAAATAATAGTTCAACACGTGTATAAAAGTCCACCCAGCTTTAAAATTCGGAGTTTTATCTGTGTAATTTTCACATAAAATTTACTAGAATTTTCAAATGTGTGAATTTTCTAAAAACACATAAACAATGCTTCATCCAAGCTAGCAAACAATGTAGCTCATTAATGTGTTTTTACTTTTTCAGTTTTGGATATGTAAGTAGACTACTTTTGGGTGAAAATGACACAAATAAACTTCATGTAAAAGCTATGTGGCAGTTCAGGCCTAAAGAAAATGCAGGTAGTAGCTTAAACAATTGATATTTTATTCATTCCTCTTTATTCCTCAGAAGGAACATAATTCCCTTTTGCGTAGGTTATGTGTATTAAGTGCATTTATGTACTTAGCAAACCGGTATAGACATCCATACCTCTTAGCTGTTTTTGCCTCATATTTTCAGTCTGTTCTTCATAAAAGTTATTGTTTTCTAGCAAATTATGGAGGATTGAAATTACTAAGTTACTACATGCATTTGAGTTTAAGACTTTGTATCCACGGTGGTGCAGCAGTTAGCATTGCCACCTCAAGTTAAGAGGTTCCCTGGTTTGATTCTCGGCTGGGGTGCCTTCTGTGTTGAGTCTGCATGTCCTCCCTGTGGTCGCGTGGGTTTCCTCTGGGTGCTCCAGTTTCCTCCCACATCCCAAAGAAATGCAGTAGGTGGCTTGGACCCTCTAAATTGGCCCTAGGTGTGAGTGTGTGTGTGCCTTCTGTGGAAGGTTGGGTGCCGGGCTGGCAACTCGACACTGTAAAACTCCACTGCCAATCATGAGCGAACAGATGATCCGCTGTGGCGACCCCTAACCGGGAAAAGCCGAAAGAAGAAGAAGAAGAAGATCCTTCAGAAAATGCATGCTAGTACAAATCCTGTTATTCTGGCAACTTTCCAAGTTTATAATATCAATATTCAAAATCTGTTCCTATTTTTGGACCTTTGTCCTCCCATTATATTAGGTTTTGTCCAGATTTTTTGAGCTAAGAGGTTGAGAGGTATGTAGATATCTATTTAGGCTTTTTTCAAGTTTAGAAATGGACTGTTTTTAGCATGTTTGAATTTTTTGTATAAATGTATCAGATATTTATTTCAACTTGTCTGGAAAAGGTATAGTGCTGCTCTCAAAAGTATTTTCTAGAAATTATTTTTAATAAATATTTTACATACAGTATAGTACTGTCATTTTTTTTCTTTTATTTATTACTTACTTAGCTAAGGTCAGTTTTTGGATGATTTATAGCCTTGCCCAAGTAAACTAATTTCTCATACTGAGGATTTAACATTATTAAAATTAAGTGCCTAAGATTATATATTTTTCTCTTGAGATTATCCTCCTAAAAGTTTCAGCTGGTGAGTGACAGGCACACACTTGGAAGCCCTTGGCTAATAGTCAATACACTGACCATTCAATCAGAAAGACATTTGTTAAGCTTTTTTTGTGCTTCTGGGCTGACATACCAACATCAAAACATAAGAAAAGCTATTAATATTGACCGTGCTTTTGCTGTCAGGCAGCTAAGAAGCACTTTTACTGCTGTCATTAGACTATGTAGGTTCAATAAGCTGAATTCCCATCTGCAACCCTATGTTTTCCAAGATGGAATACATACTTTTATCTCTCTAGAGGCAGCACAGACTTGTGTGGCACCTAACAGACTAGAGCTGTTGCGATCAATTACTCTCTTTGTAGTCATCTTACATCTAGCCGGTAAGCAGTCTAATGGAACAAAGTCTAGGGATGAACAGAAGATAAATTCCACAAGCTCAGAGCACTGTGCCCTTTATAAAAAATATTAACTCATAAAACTAAAGCAGCATTACTTATTAAACTTTATTTCATGCTATAAAAATCAGTTGAATATTAGTTATTAACTTAAATCTAAATACCCCCCTCATACCCAAGTCAGAGTTGAAGGGAACCTGATTCAAGGGACAGACTTTTCAAAGTGGCCTCTATCACTAGGCCATCATTACGCTCAAGGACTTTGTTTAGATTGTTAGTTAATTAAATTAGTCTCTGAGCTTGTTCCGAATGCTGTAACTAACTAGTGTCCTGGGATTTCTTGAAAATGCTGGCTATTTTCAACCAGGTTATAGATGATGCTATGATTATTTTAGCTCACATAGTCCCTGATTCTGGAGTTAAGAGTTTAAGAGCTATGCCAGAAAGGGATGAGAAGAGAAGAGAAGAGTTGAGGGAACTACGACTTTCTTTTTGCAGTTGTCTTTGTTGTTTATTTCTTGCATTATATTTAGAGCAGAACAACAGGGGACAACACTTATTAAGCTGGGGAATTGGGTTGATGCTTTGTCTTTCTTATGTCTTTCATTCTGTCCTCGTTATATGCAAAAAGCCTTGGCACTTCATGGTATGTAGTGAGAAAGATATTTGTTTATTTGGGACTGTAGACCATACCTCTCAAGTGTAAAGATTTTTGCAGAATGTCCAGAGTTTTGCCTCATATTTTTGGTCTGTTTCTCATGAAATTGTGTTTTTTTTTCTGGCAAAGCATAGAGGGTTGACATCAGAAAATAATGGCAGACATTTGAGTTTTAGACTTTATACCGAATTCAGAAAATTCATGCTAATGCAAACCTGTTGTTCTATCAACTTTCTAAGTTTGTAAGAGCAATATTTAAAAAGTGCCCCTATTTTTGGGCCTTTGTCACCCCATTATTTATGGCTTTGTCAAGATTTCTTGTTCTAAGAGTTTGAGAGGTATGGCGTAGACTCACTCCAGATGGATCTAGTTTACAATATCAAATTTTTACAGTGTTGAACCTCATATGGTCAAGTCCATATGATCAATGTTTTAAAAATTCAGAATGTAAACTTTCAGCAAATACACTATTTTTGTGCACCCCCACATAGGGGACTGTGCCACCACAGCCCCTGCTAATTATATATACCAACTCCAAGATCTGACTAGAGTGGGGAAAAGAGCAAATTCCCTAATCCCCACTGTACTGCAATCTTTGCACAGACAGTTTGATTTTTTAAAATGTCCATCATGTGGTCTTGACTATATATGGTTCTACATTTTAAAAATTTGACAGTATAAAGTAGACCCCACTCCAGACTCAGACCACTAACTCTGACAAAATAAGTGTTAATTGTCTCAAAACATAACAGGGAATGGTAGGTCAGTATATTAACCCTGTGCGTCAGCTGGGCCCCAGAGTCTCCATCATCCATTTGTGGTGTTCTTGCAGATACATATGTCAAAAAATAAGCTAAGTTGACCAGTCAGCCAGATACCAACAGAATGATACATTTTCATTGTCCTTCTGAGACTACAATATGCATATAGCTTTGTCTTCACAGTGTATTTAACACTTACTCTTTGGAAATTAAGTTTTATTGTTGAATCTGTTGGCTGCTAGCTTAGAAAGCTGTTATAATGATACAGTCTGGAGCAATGGCCTGTACTGGAGTTGCATGCTAAGTATGGTGGCAGCAAATATAAAGTGGCTGTCTCTCACAAGAAAAAATGGAGATGGAAGTGCAATTCAGTCAGCAAACTTTAATTTCCCTTGAAAATTGGAAGCCCAGCTGCTTAACAAATGCAGACTTATTAAATGTGTCAAATAATACTGGCTAAGGATTATCTGATTTCATAAAATGCACCTATATAAAACTTAGTGCCAGAACTAATTACCCACATGAGATGGACTTCAAGTATTTGATCTAAAATTTGATTCTGTAGGTCTTTATCACAATTAAAAAGGAAATGGAGAGCCTTTTATTGGTGAGCTTATATATATATATATATATATATATATATATATATATATATATATATATCAGTAGGAATTATCATACAAGTGGTTTGACCTTCCTTAATGTTGCAGTACAATTTGTTGAGGGACAGTTTATCAAATAAGGAACTGGAATATCTTCTTTGGTCTTAGTGACTAAAGTTAGCCACTGGACAACAGAACCTTGTTACTTCAATTGTTTCCAAGGCATTTCTGTAAATCTTTTTTGCCATCAAATGGGTTTGGTGGATTCATCCTGAGATGTCCATATACATTTCAACTGCTATTCATTTTCTTTTGGTTGAAACACTAGAATAAACAAAATACTGGTGATCAGAAACATGGTCTCTGTCCTACTGAATGGATAGATGTCCTTACAATATCTGTAACTGACTATACATTTCCTTCTCTTATTTTCAAGTGATTGGGCCACTGTTGACCAGGCTGTAGTTATTCAACATAGATTATCATAACAAGTAGAGGATCAACAGTCCTGACTATTTCATTTACAACAGCACTACATTAGATACATATCTAGCCTTGAGGCACTCATTTATTAAGCTAATGCACACATTCAGCAAATAATTAATAAAAAAAAAACTGAACTTAGCCTTTCAGCACTATAGCTGGAATGTTATGGCTTGTCTTCAAGGGCATATATCTCAGCCTTCCATATTAAAATGTGGAACAACACCTCTCATAATGTGGAACAAAAGGCAAAACATGGAACACCTACTAACAACAGCTCACAAGATGGTCAAACATGCTACTTTATACTTATAAAAAGTTCCTTTGATGAACAAGTGTGATTCATTATTATTTAACATATATATATCAATTAAAAAATACTTAACACTGAATGTATGATAGATCCTTTCAATGTGAAACTTCAATGAACATGGACATTTTAAAACTCATATTGAGGAATGGTTATCACAATGAGGTACACTTGAGACGTATGTTCAGAGATGAAATAAAAGTCTGGTTGCTAGAATAAGACAAAAAAGGCTGAGAGAATGGAACAAACCAATTCAACTGGAGGGTTAAGCATAGGGAAAGCTATAACTGTATAAATCTAGTTTATTTGTGACTACAAGAATTTGTATTTGTCACATGTAGCTACCCCACAGAATGCAATCAAAAAGCATGATTGAAGGTTCAAATCCCCTAATTCTGGATCATGAACATAAACTGAACATCATAACAATCATACTAGAAGAGGTCCAAGAAATTACAAAGCGGGCCATGGGTTTTAAACACAAGGTCCAGACAGATTATGGTTGGAATATTATAGAACCTTTACAGAGATATTCTTGGCTCCTTCAGAAGCAGCCTTGGAGGTGGGAAGTTTGGGAAATGCCCACCAGGCTCCTAGCAAGCAACCATCATGCTAATCTTCCCACTGAAAGGAAAGGTCCCAATTCTTCTAGCCACATGATACCCAATTTCTATTATTAACAACAATTACAAAAATTCTTACTTTTGTATTATCAGCTTGATGACACCCTTGTTGCCAGACATAAAAAATCAAAACAATTGTGCATTAACTTTCATGATGAAAACTGAAGACAATATGAGAAGCATTGTCATTTAGAAAGGCCAATGGGGTAGTGCCCAGTATGGATGCTGGGAAAATATTTAAGAGGAATGATTGATCATTCATGTTTGCTGCATAGATGCTGAGTGATTGTAGATCAAGAATTTTGATTCTTGGTACTGAACATAATTTAGACCTTTTTATGCATTATCCCTTTCAATTTTCTGGTTTAAAAGCCAGCGTTTGCAGTGTTTTCTGCCTTTCCTGTAACTAGTCTAGTCCAGATACAGATTTGTTGTATCCAGGACTGTTTGTAAGCTTCTGAGCTCCTCCTCAGCCTTTCTGTGTTGGAGGGAAGCCTTCTAGCTTATCAGTGGGAGTGGTAAGCACTAGCTAGCTTATCTACCACAAGAGGAGTGGTTTCTGGCCCAGAAAGTGTAGCTTATTGGCCGTTTGGGCAGTTTTTACATCCTTTTCAACTTTCTGGTTTAAAAGCCTACATTTGCATGGGTTTGTGCTTGTTTAAGCTCCCCGGATCCAGTTTTGGCATCCTACAGACTGTAAGAGCATCAGGAAGGAAAAAGAGATATTCTAAGTGCCTCTGTTTTGATTTTTTCCTAATTTACTGCTTTCTGCACTTGTTTTTAGTCATTTTTAATTTAATTGTATTTATTTAAACTGTATTGCTTTAATATTGCTACACACTCAAGTTTGCTAGCTTGCACTGCATTTGAATTGCTTTTACTGCTGTTTTAACTGCTTTTCTGTAAAAAAAAAAAGTTCTAAGCTTGTTTCCCACTTTTCCTGTAACTAGTCTAGTCCAGATACAGATTTACTGTTTCCAGGACTGTTTGTAAGATTCTGTGCCCCCCAAGCCTTTCTGTGTTGGAGGGAAGCCTTCTAGTTTATCAGTGGGAGTGGTAAGCACTAGGTAGCCTATATACCACAAGAGGAGTGGTTTCTGGCCCAGAAATTGTAGTTTATTGGCCGTTTGGGCAGTTTTTTTCTATCCCTTTCAACTTTCTGGTTTAAAAGCCAATGTTTGTGCGGGCTTGCACTTGTTTAAGCTCCACGTAGTGGCGCTGAGCTGAGGTAAACTATTACTGGTGCCAGAAAGTCTGCTCTTCAGTTTTTCCCTTAGATCTTGCTAGCTCTTTCTCTCTCTTGCACTTCAAATACCTTAATTGCTTTGCGCTTTAACAAGTTTTTGTAGCAATTATTGTAGCACACCTAACTGCCATCAGCACTAGTCATTCGTCACGGAAATAGATCCAGTACTTAGTAGTTACGACCACACCTTCTGGCATGACTAAAGGGCAGTTCTCTGTGCTTTCTCCTATTAACCTGGTGCACTTGGGCATGCTGAGGCAGTGTAGCAACTGCCTCATGTACACAGACAACCCTCTTCTCTTACCTCCCAACACTCAGACTTGTGAGAGATGCACTTATATTACCAAATTGGTAGCTATGCGCACTCTAACCAAGACCGGACTAGCTGGTCAAGAGAAGAAGGTCAACACCTGCACCACACCACATGGAAGAAATAGACCTCCAGAACACCCAGTATCACAGCTCTCACATGAAAACACAAATCATACACAAACCTTTGCAGAGGCTCACAACAGAAATTTACCCAAACAGCAGAGACCTCCAAGAGAGAAACACACTTGGCTACCACAACACAGCACAAACCACAGGACACATATCTCACCTCCACAGTGTGCCCCTCAACCTAAGCCCCTAAGGCAAAACACCTTGCCCAATACACTAATCATAGGTGACACAATAGTGAGGTACACAGATGTCTCACTCACTAGGTTGAATAAGGAGAAGGTAACAATCAGCTGTCTAAGGTGCCAGAATCTGACACATAACACACGCATTCAGGTCACTCCACAACAAGTGCAAGTATGACTCTGTCATTATCCATGTGGGTGTGAATGACCTGAGATGCACCTCCCTGGATTACATGAAAAGAGACATGGTGGAGCTCTCTGATTATGTGACCTAGACAGGTATGACCCTAGCCCTAAGCAGTATCCCATCGTCACCCAAAATGATACCGCAGTACAAACAAAAAAATTGACTTTAACAATTGGCTAAGTTTCTGGTGTCATTCTAAGGGGATCCAGTATCTGTCTGCTTGGGATGACATGATTTACAGACCTTGATGCTTTGCCACAGATGGCCTGCATCTGTCACCCTT